>NC_134484.1:412208021-412488021 GCF_040206685.1 Ascaphus truei
CTTTCTCCGCCCCCCCTCTCTCTTTCTCCGCCCCCCCCTCTCTCTTTCTCCGCCCCCCTCTCTCTTCTCCGCCCCCCCCTCTCTCTTTCTCCGCCCCCCCCTCTCTCTTTCTCCGCCCCCCCTCTCTTTCTCCGCCCCCCCTCTCTTTCTCCGCCCTCCCCTCTCTTTCTCCGCCCTCCCCTCTCTTTCTCCGCCCCCCTCTCTTTCTCCGCCCCCCCTCTCTTTCTCCGCTCCCCCCTCTCTTTCTCCGCTCCCCCCTCTCTTTCTCCGTTCCCCCCCTCTCTTTCTCCGCTCCCCCCCTCTCTTTCTCC
Source organism: Ascaphus truei (assembly GCF_040206685.1). Taxonomy (NCBI): domain Eukaryota; kingdom Metazoa; phylum Chordata; class Amphibia; order Anura; family Ascaphidae; genus Ascaphus; species Ascaphus truei. The sequence continues at coordinate 412,208,333 of NC_134484.1, forward strand.
GCTCCCCCCCCTCTCTTTCTCCGCTCCCCCCTCTCTCCGCTCCCCCCCTCTCTCCGCTCCCCCCCCTCTCTCCGCTCCCCCCCTCTCTCCGCTCCCCCCCCTCTCTCCGCTCCCCCCCTCTCTCCGCTCCCCCCTCTCTCCGCTTCCCCCCTCTCTTTCTCCGCTCCCCCCTCTCTTTCTCCGCCCCCCCCTCTCTCTTTCTCCGCCCCCCCCTCTCTCTTTCTCCGCCCCCCCCCTCTCTCTTTCTCCGCCCCTCTCTCTTTCTCCGCCCTCCCCCTCTCTTTCTCCGCCCTCCCCTCTCTTTCTCCGCCCTCCCCTCTCTTTCTCCGCCCTCCCCTCTCTTTCTCCGCCCCCCTCTCTTTCTCCGCTCCCCCCTCTCTTTCTCCGCCCCCCCTCTCTTTCTCCGCCCCCCCTCTCTTTCTCCGCCCCCCCTCTCTTTCTCCGCTCCCCCCCTCTCTTTCTCCGCTCCCCCCTCTCTTTCTCCGCCCCCCCCTCTCTTTCTCCGTTCCCCCTCTCTTTCTCCGCTCCCCCCCTCTCTTTCTCGCTCCCCCCCTCTCTTTCTCCGCTCCCCCCTCTCTTTCTCCGCTCCCCCCCCTCTCTCCGCTCCCCCCCTCTCTCCGCTCCCCCCCTCTCTCCGCTCCCCCTCTCTCCGCTCCCCCCTCTCTCCGCTTCCCCCCTCTCTTTCTCCGCTCCCCCCCTCTCTTTCTCCGCTCCCCCCCTCTCTTTCTCCGCTTCCCCCTCTCTCCCCTCCCCCCCTTTCAACGCTTCCCCCCTTTCTCCGTTCCCCCCTCTTTCTCTCCGGCGTTTCCCCCCCCTTCACATTAATGCGCGCCCTCCCCTCCCCACCCCGCTATGCACAGCGCAGACCCCCCTCCCGTTCCGCCGTGTGTAATGCCTCCCAGCTGTGTGATACACCCTGAACGAAGTGAGCACAGTGAATCTCACCAACACAGTGAATCAGTAACCAGTAGTAGTTGGGGCCTGTGTGTGTTTGTGTAAGGTGATGGGGTGAGAGTATGAGACAGTGGGGGGTGAGGTGAGTCCTTATTGTATGCACATTGCACATTCTTACCTGGTAGTGAAGATGGTGGTAGTGACACGTATGCACCGTGTGCAATGCCTCCCAGCTGTGTGACGTCAGGTGGTGGCGCGCAGAACGGAGGCGAGAGGTCGGTGGGCGGGGGGGGGGGGCGGTTGTAAGGGGGAGAGCATGAGGAAGGATGCGGCGGTGTGCATGGTGTGAGCGGGAGGATGGCAGCACGGGGGAAGGGGGAGACAGTGAGGGAGGCTGCAGAGTGTAGTAGCAGTGACTGGGGTCCTGCCAGTCACCAAATGGAGAGTGAGGCCAAGAGGCGCACGCGGTGTGAGGGTGGTGTGACTGTCACGCCCTGTGTAGGCGTGGCCGTGACGCCGGGCCACCCCGCAGGCCAATGAGCTGTGGCCGTCTGCCGGCCAATCACAGGGGGCACAAACTGACAGACAAACATTGTTTCACTTTTATATATATATAGATATACACCCCTATTCATTTACAGGGTATATAGTTATAATGTGTATACATCTAAATATTAAGTTACAGTATATTAATATAACTATATATTGTGAGTAAACTGTATATATGTGAGTAAACAAAGGACAGCACTCAGTGGTAGATGAAAAAACCTGTATTCAAAGTAGACAGCAGCACAAACAAGACCGACCGATACAGGTTTTTTCATCTACCACTGAGTGCTGTCCTTTGTTTACTCTTGTTGAGTTGACTACCGTTTTCTATTTTATCCCTATGGGACATGCACCGCAACTATTGTTTTGTATTAGGAGTGCCAACCGTCTCTCTATTTTATATATATATATAAAACCATAATACTGAGTTAAGTTATGGTGAGTAAAAAAAGTGACAAAAACCCTCCACAGGAAAGCAAATATGCAAATATAACTGTATGCTCATCTGCATGTCTTAGGCACGTCTGCAACCCCGCCTTTCCCCATGTCTTAGGCAGGTCTGCAACCCCGCCTTTCCCCATTATCACCCAGCATACAGCACTTCCACTGCAGCAAGGGATTCTGGCTCAAAGCTGTGACCATGCAGCAAGCTTAAGCCTATAGGGAACCATGTTAAAAATGGTTATTGAGGCAAAAAGTGACACTGTGTGCTCATTTGCATGTCATTTCCCTGAATCCCTTGCTGCAGTGGAAGTGCTGTATGCTGGGTGATAATGGGGAAAGGCGGGGTTGCAGACCTGCCTAAGACATGGGGAAAGGCGGGGTTGCAGACCTGCCTAAGACATGCAGATGAGCATACAGTTATATTTGCATATATATATATATATATATATATATATATATATATATATATATATATATATATATATATATATATATATATATATATATATATACACAAAAGGTTGAAATAGCTATCTGTGAGTATGTTACCGTCTCTGCACTTTTTTAACACAGGCTGTGCTGAAAACGCTGTGTAATACGGCAGGTGTAAAGCTTATGGGGATCCATGTTAAAATGGATAAGAAGTAAAAGGCGACACAGTGATTTGCATATCATTTCCCAGAATCCCTCGCTGCAGTGAAAGAACTATATGCGAAGAGATAATGGCAAAGGGCAGGCTGCAGACATGTCTCAGATGTGAATGTGCTCACACGGGGGATTTTTATTTGCTAATCAACCCACAAAAAGAATATAATATCCTAAAAAATAAAAAAGTGATAATTTTTTTTCTTCATTTTAAGCATTTAACATTTTAAATAGCGTCACAAACGCTGACACCTAACATGGAAATCTTCCAGTGCGGGATCTTGTCTAGAGAGCGGCCATTCTTTAAAAAGCTTCGGCGCGCACGTGTGAAAACAGATGGCGCAGGCAGAGGAGTGAAGGGAAACGGAGTGCGCAAGAAACACGATTGGGTAAAGATATCGAAACCAGAAGAAGGTACATTACCACTGAAACCCACAGCGAGAACGCCGTCGCTATATACGGGCAGAGAATTCCCCAGAGAATACGCTGCGTGGTTAACAGTGAAAAGTCCCTTTGCAGATTAATGATGCAATACACAGGACTAGGCTTTTAGTTTCACATTTTAATTTGGAAGGATTACTACGTAAGTATATAAGAGTAACAATAGCATACCCCACAACTGTACATTTTTAGCAGGTGTGATAAAAAATATATGTATATCCTGTACTTATTGAAGCAGCAGCCTGTGTATACAGGGATATACCAATAAGTATACATGGGAAGGATGTTGATCCAGGGAATAATCCGATTGCCAATTCTTGGAGTCAGGAAGGAATTTATTATTCCCATTATCAGATATAATTGGATGATATGAATACAAAAAGGATGGGGGAGCACAATAGTTGGAAACAGGCAGTGTTATAGAACTTGTAATTGCTCTTTAAGATGAAGAAGTTATATCCTGAGCAAGTGTGGTAGCTCAGGTATCTAATGTCTAATTGGAAGGATAGGCACACATGGGTGTATGTGTGTTGGTGAGAAGGTGAAATAAAATAAAGGTATATATAACTTACACGGCCTTGTGTAAGCCCAGTCGCATCAGAGTTTCTTTGGGAGTCCCAAAAAAAAAAAAAAAACTAACTTTAATAAAAAACATAAGAAATAAAAACTAACAGTGTTTCTGTGTTTGTTTTTATTTCTTATGTTTTTTATTAAAGTTAGTTTTCACCCTCCAGACATTAGTGTCTTTTATATATGTTAACCCCATCTTCATCATCAGTTACATCTGGAACAGAAGAGCAAGATACCGCTAGGAGTGTGTACTCACACTGGCCCGTGAGTATTGTGATATATTTACCACTAATACCCTTATACCCCACCCTTTCATCACCTGGTATTGATTGGGCAATACCCATAAATGAACAAGATACCAAGATAAGACTACACTCACACTAGCCCGTGTGAGTGCCAGATTATAATATATACTATGTAATTTTTTTTTGTTTTTTTTGGTGGTCCATAAACACACCATCCCCCCCCCCCTCATTGACGTATATATATGTATATGTGTTAACCCTATCCTCCTTTCTGTTTATACGAGAGGAAATCCCCCTGGAGCGGCACTGTGAACCAACGAAGCAAGCGGCCCACATATCAAGAAGAAGAACTCGCATCGCAAGAAGAAAAGCCTCATCAGAAGCACACGGGATTCCCAAAGAAACTCTGATGCGACTGGGCTTACACAAGGCCGTGTAAGTTATATATACCTTTATTTTATTTCACCTTCTCACCAACACACATACACCCATGTGTGCCTATCCTTCCAATTAGACATTAGACACCTGAGCCACCACACCTGCTCAGGATATAACTTCTTCATCTTAAAGAGCAATTACTAGTTCTATAACACTGCCTGTTTCCAACTATTGTGCTCCCCCATCCTTTTTGTATTCATTACCTACAAGGGTCCCGGATAGATCCTGCTGGGGTTCCGAGTCACAAGAGGACACCACTTGAAAACCACTTACAGGCAGTATTACACCACTCTTTTTATACTTCCGTACATCAGATAAGCCACACAGAGATAGCGCCCGGGTACCTTCTCAAACAAACCTATCATTGGATGATATGACTCTGGGGTTTTGTGTTTGCCTTCCACTGGATCAATAAGTATAGATATACAGTAGGATAAAGTATCTGTTGTTTAAATTTAGCATAGGTTGAACTTGATGGACACATGTCTTTTTCAACCTCATCTACTATGTAACTGTGTAACACCGAGGTCTATGTAAGGGAGAACCAGACTATTCCTAGGCTTGGCCGGGTGAAGCAGAGTCGGCCTTTTCATAGGTGCTTTGCTCACAATAGCAAAGCACTGGGCATTGTGGTGCCGGAGAAGTCTGGCCAAGCTGAGGAGATGCGGCCAAGTTCTACAAACGGACAAAGACCCGGCCAGCGGGGAGAGCCAGTTATCTCTCCCGTAGATGGTACCGTGATGTTCCTGGACGAGGAGCGGACAGCAGGAAGCAGGCGCCCTGCACCTAGTTGAGGGTAGTGTCTCCCCCCAGGCCCCAGTTAGGTGTGTATTTCCCTGTTTTGTGTTTCTTTCTATGCCTGCTGGTTTTATCAGAATAAACCACATTTGATTCCACTACCTTGTGAAATTGATCCCGGAAGGTAAAGGTGTTAAAAGCGCTGGTCTCCCGTGACAGTCTCTAATACCTGAAGCTTAGTATTAGAATAATGAATTGTAAACATAAAGAATCTGTATTTTCAAACAAGTGTTGCCAGGTCTCCCCTGCTGAGCAGCACCCCCCTCACCTGGTGTTCGATCGCGGGCGCCGCCGAGGCCAATGGCGGCCCCGCGCGGCGATCGAACAGGTGAGAGCAGTCAGGTCCCGGCTCGGGGGTTGCTGGGGACGCGTGCGGCCGGTTGCTAAGGCCGCACGCGCGTCGCAGGGCTCCCGGCGCTCCCGGAGCCGGGCGGCCAGGGCGGCGCCATTGCCCCTTAGTTCGCGCATGCGCAGTGGTCACGCATGCGCAGTTAGAGCCCCAGATTCAGGGCAGAGTCGCGCGATGGCAGGAACAGGCCAGGAGAGTCGCGCATGCGCAGAAGTAGGTAGGGAATACAGCCCGCCTTTAGAGGGTCGCGCGAGAGTAGGGATAGACAGGGAGAGGTTGCGGCGGCCATTAGGGGTTAGTGTAAGTACAGGGAAGGCACGCACGCGGCCCCAATGTTATTGCAGGTGCCCAGGGACTACAATTCCCATAGTGGTTAGCGAGGGAGGCACCAGGTGCCTCATAGGAGCCAATAGGGCTGTAGGACTGCCAGGAGGAGAAGTGGATACATTTGGCGGGCTTGCAGCTACGTTGTCAGAGGAAGGAGCAGACAAGGGAAGGAGGTAGGGTACAGGAGCGAGGGACTCCCTGTACTAGGCCAGCACCCCCTTGGCCCAAGATAGCCCTGAGTCCCCAGTAGTGTGAGTGTTGCCAGGGACAGCCCTCAGGATAGGGAACCTGTCACTTACTTTAGTTGGCAACTGGGGAACAGAAGGGAAGATAGGGACAGCTGGGGGGTTTCATAGCGGTAACCAATCCGGGGAGCCATAGCCCAGGGTCCTGTTGTAAATTAGTGGCACGAGACAGCTGGGGGGTTCATAGCGGTAACCAGTCCGGGGAGCCATAGCCCAGGGTCCGTGTTGCGAGTGACGAGGCAACTGGGGGGGTTCATAGCGGTAACCAATCCGGGGAGCCATGGCCCAGGGCCCGTATTATGAGTAGGGCGGGTACAAGACCTACCTATATAGGATAGGCAACCCCGAAGGCCCTAGAAGTTGACCCTTAAGCCACTTAAGGATGCTGTGTTATAGGGACGCCTATAGTGCAGTATGTGTCATGTTGCTATTGTGTTAGTGAGGGACTCAGCGGATGCTGCGGTTCCAGTGAAGGAGTTCGGATCCACGTTGGGGTCCACAGAGAATATCGGCAGGATAGGATCAGACGGGTTCATCGCACGTCTGACCCTTTGTGAAGCGTTGCTGATCCGAGCACTGGAGTGCTCGGCAGGTATCTACAGTTCTAAGTGCACCAACGGGCCCTTAGTGTAACTGTGACTGCGCAGTCACCCACTGACTCTCTGCAAAAGTGCGGGACATTGGGTGGGGTTCTTTGGACATTGGGTGGGATCACCTGGTGTTGGGGAAGCGTCCTGCGAGACGTCACGGTTAGTGTCTCCTCCTGAGAGGGGCACAGGTTATGTTATGAATGTGATGTGTCATATTACATGTTAGTAAAGTCCTTAGTTATTATACCCCATTGTGTATGTGATCATTGTGTTTGTCCTGCGAGGATCCACTCCCCCTCTGGTGGGAGCCATCGCAGGTGGAGGCGCTGCATCGTGTAAGTGAATACCCATAGTGTTGGGTTATACCCCAGGTTCCCCGTGGCGGAAGCTCAGCCCTCCTGTGAGCCAACAGGTAATGCACCACACCTATGGTAACACTCTTCTCTTGCACCCCACACTATATCTGCGATTGGGGGGGAATACCCGTTACACAAGGATCATTTATTTTCAGTTTAATTTGAGGTTGAGGTAATAAGATGAGAAAGCAACACACCCACCCCCCCCCCCCCCCCCCTGGAAGGCAGCAGGGTCTTCATTAGACATTCAGGCAGGGCTGGCTTGGGGGGCAAGGGGGAAAGTATATGTGGTGGGTTGTGTGTATATACACATATATATATATATAAATATATATGCATATAGATGTATATACATATAAAAATATAGATATATAGAACACAAGAGAGAAAGGGGAGAGAGAGAGAGGGCCTGAGAGCAGGCATGCAAGAGAGAGGGCATGCAAGAGAGAGGGTAAGAGGGAGCAAGCGAGAGAGGGTAAGAGGGAGCAAGCGAGAGGGCCTGAGAGCAGGCACGCAAGAGAGAGGGCATGCAAGAGAGAGGGTAAGAGGGAGCAAGAGAGAGAGGGTAAGAGGGAGCAAGAGAGAGGGTAAGAGGGAGCAAGAGAGAGAGGGTAAGAGGGAGGAAGCGAGAGAGGGTAAGAGGGAGGAAGCGAGAGAGGGTAAGAGGGAGCAAGAGAGAGAGGGTAAGAGGGAGCAAGCGAGTGGGCCTGAGAGCAGGCATGCAAGAGAGCAGAATGTGCGTGGGTGGTGTGTGCGTGGGTGGTGTGTTTGTGGGGGGGTGTGTGTGTTAAGTCTGTATGTGGTGTCTGTATATGGGGTGTGTGTGTGTGTGTATGTGGTGTCTGTATGTGGGGTGTGTATGTGTATGTGGTGTGTGTGTGGTATATATATGTGTAATATATATATGTATATGTATATATACACACAGACAACACATACTAGCCGCCTGGACCCCCAAGCCAGCCCTTCCTGAATACCAAATGGAAACCCCGTCTTTCAGATGGGGTTGCTTTTCTCGTCTTGCTTTTTGGGTTTCATCTGAAGTTCAGGCACAATGCCTCCTGCCTCTTCTTTCTTTTCATTTTTGTGCGCTTCAATAAATACTTTTCCGTCCTGGATGAAAGATACAGTAACTCAAAGTATTGAGTCAGCAATACAACAAGCAATTAAACCAACACAAAAGATATCAAGATCTCAAACCAGTTTGGATAAAATAAGGGAGTCCTAATCTGATGAATCAGAGGTACAATATCAGCATTTCTCTGAAGCAGAATACTGTGATTCCTCAGAGCAAGCGATTCAGATAGAAGAATCAGAATTCAATCAAGAAATGGTGGAACCTCTAATAAATGCAATGAGGGAAACATTGAAGTTAGAGGATGTAGAAGATAAGTCAGAGAGCAGATAAATTATTTGGAGGAACCCAAAGAAAGATGAGGTGTTTTCCGATCCATCAGGTGATTAAGGATACAGTACAAGCAGAATGGACTCAGCTGATAGAAAACTGATGATTCCCAAGAAGTTCAACAAAATTTATCCTTTTGGACAAAAGGATGCGAAAATCTGGGAAGTAACTCCAAAAATTGATGCAGGATTATCTAGAGTTACAAGGAAGACCACCGTACCAGTTGATGATGCAGCATCACTAAGGGATGTGATGGATAGAAAGATGGGTAACGTTCTGTGGAGATCATATCTTGCTACAGGAACAGTGTGCAAACCTGCAATATCAACCACATCGGTATCAAGAGCTATGCGTATATGGATCTCTAATATTGAGAAAGCATTAGAGACAGGAGTCAAGCGAGCTTCAATTCTAAAATCTTTATCGGAGATCAAGTTTGCAGCCGACTACATTAGTGAAGCTTCACTGGATGCGGTGAAATTAGCAGCCAGATAAATGGCATATTCTGTAACCGCAAGAAGAGCTTTGTGGCTTAGACGGTGGATAGCGGATTCAGCATCTAAGAATAGTTTGTGTAATTTAACTTTTTGAGGGATAATTTCTTTTTGGAGAAAAGTTGGATTCAATTATTTCCAAAGCATCAGGAGGTAAGTGTGTTTTTGCCTAAAGAAAGAACAAGGAGATTTTTTCCCCCTCCTCATCAATCAGAAAGAACACAATATAGAGAAGCAAGGTCATACCATATGGCAGGGGTGAGCAAACTTTTTATGCCGAGCCCCCCTTTTTATCCATGAAATTTCTCGGGCCCCCCCTGCCTGATGTAATCAAAATCCCATGAAAAAAAACCCTTTATTAAACGGTATACAATGTAAATACAAATATGTCTAAGGCCGCGCGTATAGTGCCCGCGACGTCACCCGTCGCCGCTAGCGAAAGTTGTATTTCGCTTTGCGGCGGCGGCGTGGGCGACCAGGCCATTGATTGGTTATGGGGCTGTCACATGAGGCGACAGCCCCTTAAAAATCAAATATTGCCGGCTTCAAAAAATCACGTTGCCACGGCACGCTTACTATAAGCGCACGAGGCGGCGGCGACAATGCATTTGTTTTCGGGCGACGTTGCGTCGCCGGCACTATAAGCGCAGCCTAAATACTTACATACTTCAACAGCTCGCTCTTGCAAAATTAGGCTGCGTCCACGCTGCCGCTGAGAGCGGTGACATCACCAACTCTCCAAGCATGAGCACAGGGTGTCCTGCATAATTTTGCAAGCACGAGCGGGGAGTGTTTACACTTTTTTTTATTATTTCTGTACATTCATAGTATGATTGATATAGTGGCAGCCTACCCTTTCACTCGCAAAGGATCGCAGCGAAGCAGGTTGCCAGCGGAGGAGAGCAGGACCACAGCGCTATTGTAGGTAGACACCGGAGGGAGGGGCGTTTGACATCACAGCGCTGAGGCGTGCTCCTCCCCCGTACCTCCGAATCACGTGGCCCCACCTGCACTATTCTATTTGGCCGCCCGCGCGCGCACATCTTTTTCGCCTGCACAACCAGGTTTTTTTTCTGCACGCGCCCCGCCTAAATAATCTTGCGCCTGGGGCGTCCCTCCCTCAGTTTGTGCAACGCTGCATTCAATCACAACACCCACAACCAACACACACACACACAACACACACTCAAATCACAACCAACACAGCACACACTCAATCACTACACACACACAGTCACAACCAACACTCACATAATCACCACCAACACACACAACACTCAATCCCAACACCCACACCCACAGACAACCAACAGGCACAGCGCGCACACACACACACACACACACATCCACACATATATACACACAAACACACACACACACACACCCACACACACAACAATCCATATATATATACACACAAACACACACACACACACACATATATATAGATATACACACACACACACACACACACACACACACACACACACACACACACACACACACTTTATATATACACACACACACACACATACACATATATAGATATACACACACACACACATATATATACACACACACATACATATACATACAAAACACATACACACACATACACATATACACACACATTTCTACACACACACACACACACACACACACACACACACACACACACACACACACACACACACACACACACACACACACACACACACACACACACACACACACACACACACACACACACACAGTGGGTGGAGGGAGTAACTAAACCTGCTCCGGTCCCCCCATGTGCTGCTGAAAACGGGCGGGTAAAAGACAGGAGGAGGAGAAGGGATTGTCTGTGTGCAGGGAAGGCCCCGCCCCCTCTACAAGGCCCCGCCCCCTCTGCAAGACACAGCAGAGAACTGGAAGCAGCCTCTGCACGGAGCTTCTGGCCGCCCGCCCCCAGGTTTCCCCGCACGCAGCCTGCGCCCCCCCTACATAATCTTGCGCCCCCCAAGGGGGCGCGCCCCCCAGTTTGCGCACCACTGCCATATGGGAAGACCATTTTTGAGACAAACGTCTTGGACAGACGGACAAAATAATCTTTTTCGTGGCTCCAGAGGGAGAGCTGCATTCGCCAGAGGGAAGTTTGCATGAAGGTCAACAAGTCCAGCGGCCTCCAGTTGGAGGAATATTAATCGATGCAGGGCTGCGTGGGCACAATCAATAGAAGACAGGTGGGTACTTCAGAACCTTTCCTATGGATACCACCTGGAGTTCAAGAAAATTCCAAGGAAAGATGTGTTCTTAACATCAAGATGTTCTCGGACAAAAGAGATGAAGGGAATGAATATCATTCTGAAAGTCTAGTTGCAAGAAAAGGTTATAAGAAGGGTGCCTCAAGAACAGAGGAAAACAGGAGTTTATTCCAGATTTTTTTTGGTAACTTTAAGAGAACTGAATACCTACTTGCAAGTAAGAAAGTTCAAAATGATCTCACTAAACACCATTATTCAGAAAATAAAACCTTACAATTGGATGTTATCAGTAGAGCTCAAAGACGCCTACTTGCACATTGCGGTCTGCAAAGAAACCTCAGAGGTTCCTCAGATTCTCAGTAAATCAGGGACATTACCAATACACCTCTCTTCCATTTGACCTAGCAACATCGCCCAGAACATTCACGAAGGTGTTGCCATTGTTGATTGTGGAATTAAGAAAGATGGACATAGAAATATACCCTTACTTGGATGCTCTACTGGTAAAGTCGCAAAGAAAAGAGTGATTATTAGAAGATAGAGAGGTAGTAATGTCAGTCCTACAACATCATTGCTGGATTGTAAACGAAAACAAAAGCCAACTAAATATTTGTACCATTAAAAAAAACTAAATAACATTTTTAATGTATTATGTAACAAGCATTTTTTTGTTTCTACAACAACTATTTACAAAGTCACATCCCCTTCCTCTTCTGAAACAGACACTGGCACACCCCTTTTTGAGCCCTGCCCTCTCTAGCAGTGCACCAATTGTATCTAGTGACTGCCTGGTCACATGGTCTTCCTCACGGAACTTTGCATCTTTGGTCTTCTGCTGCACTGACGGCCATTTAGTGAACCCCCGAGGCGAATCTTCGCCGATCGATCAGAGGAGAACGGATCGATTGGCAAATGAGCTAATTACTTATCATTGTGTGGATTGTATGCACATATTAAAGAAAAAAAATAACAATAACATTTTTTAAAAATGGCAGCTTGGACTGCTGCTTTAACTGATGCTGAAAAAAAAAAGAATTAAATTGCCTATTAGACACTAAGGCCTAATATTTGAGTATATTTATTTTATCTGATGCCAAATTAACCTACAGCTTCCTTTGTCAATATGAACCCATCACTGTGTGTTTTGAGATTCCTACTGTCTTGACTTTAAATCTCCCGTTCAATTTCTGTTAATGTTGGGGAAAACTACATAACTAACGTACAGTACACAGTATATACTACATACACCTTTGTAACGATTGAGCTTATTTCTAAGGCTGCGCTTATAGTGCTGGCGACATCACGTCAAAACAAATGCATTGTCGCTGTCATCAGCGCTTATAGTGCACGCAACGGCGTGACCAAGCAACAGCGCTATCAAAAATCTGGTAGTCACTGTTATTTGATTTTTTCCGGCGACGGTCTCTCCTTGTGGCCAATCAGTGCACTTTTCCGTCTCTCTGCCCTCCCCTTTTATGACGTCACTGGCCTTGTAGCCAGCGATGTCGCCTAAACTTACATTACAACTATCGAAATGGCGACGGAGGACGTCATCGGTCGCGTCGCTGGCACTATAAGCGCTGCCTAAAGCTATTTAGCTTCCACACAGAATTTGGAGCCTACAGTACCAGGTAGTTGGAGAAGTGAAAGTGTCCTTCCAAAACAATAAGACACTTGGAACAAAATGTCTATTTACCCAGAGGCCAGCTCTATAACCTCCTTCCTCTACATTATTTTGCTGGCAACCATTTTTCCCCAGATTATGAGGACTCCGATAGTGCTGGTTAGAATGCTATATTGTGGTTAGGATCGGCATTAAACTAAACTAACTTTTATTTATTCTACAGCCAGTAAGGCTGTGCAAGTGCCTTATTTATCCAGCTCGGCAGCGGAATATCCTGTAGCAATTTGGAAATAGTGGTCATTGTTCACTAAAAGCTATAAAGTACATCTAGAAAAATGCATTCAGTATTTAACAGTGTTCTCCATAAGAAACTGTTTGCAGTGACATCTTTGTGCCAATCCTAGACATATTGTGGCCTATTTATTAAACTCCAATAAGTGCATTAACAGGAGAAAACAGCTTCCTTTTTTTTTGCACGAATTCGAACCTCGCCATATTTTATACGCCCTTATCGTATGTCCAAACCGTGCGAAACGGCTGCTTTTGATGCAGTTTGGTTCCGGTTATGTAGATCCGTGCAATGTGATTTATTTTACAACTGATGCTAAATCTTAATATTATTTATTCATGAGATAATTATTAAGGTGCGAGATTACAGATCACCAGAAAAGTCACAGGCAGAAATCTTGCTGCCGGGAGAGAGTGAGAGAGACTAGTACTGTACCGGGTCAGTGTGACGGGCAGGAAGGGGTTAATACCTGATTTGCTATGCATTACTGTGGTTGCCCTGTCCCAGACGTTTATGTCCCCCATTTACAAGACATTCCCTGGCTGCCATGTTAAAAGACAAAATGCATTGCTCGCCATACCCTCTAACCGACACAAGATAGCAGTATAGAAACCGGCATTTCAATGAGCTGTAGGTATTTTTATGACGGAGCCTCAAAAGGGGTCTCACAGATTTAGAGTCTCCCTGTCTAAAAGGGTGTCAGTTATGAAAAGACCCAGATACCCATAAGTTATACACGGCCGGCATTCTGAGGAATCTCAGATGCCAGTCTATTGACATTTATTGGTCAAAAATCAGACGGAGCGGCACCAAGTTATGGGTGTAGTTATGGGTGTAGCCCAGGTATGCTAAGTGGCATGGGCGTCAACCCCTGGGTAACTTGGCTATTCGTGGGTTTTTTTTGTTCCCACGAGGGGATTGGATCCACATGTTAAAGATAGCTTGGGGCAGTCTAGAACGGTGGCTTCCCAGGTATCCCCAGTGTGATTCCTGAATTTTAATCCATGATGTAAAGATGCAAGACTTAGTTCCAGCCCAGCAGCAACCAGTCCAGGAGTAAAGGGATTAATAACAACATAACCACAGGACTTTTAAAACCAAGGTTGCATTTCTGGCGCTTGCAAGCAAAGGACAATTTCTTTCATTCCAAGGACAATTTCTTTCGTTCCCTTATCCCAGTGAGTGTTGTTTTCAGTGTATTCTGCAGATGTCGTGTGTTTGTCTATTAAGGAAATAAATCACAATTTATTTTGCAACTTGTTCTGTTCAATCAAGTACCCAAAAATATAAATGTGTTGATAAAAGTTGGTGTCATCGTGACAGGCTTTTAAAAAACTGGTGGCAGCTGGTGGGATACTGATTGAACCTATATTGCAGTTTCCTGCGGGCTCTGTAATATAGTGAGGACCTTGTAGCTTGCGAGCTACTCAGACAAGTAGCAACTGACACACACTTCTAAAGAGCACGAGAGACTTCACTGTTCCCTTCACCCATACCCCGAAGGCACCATGAGCGATCGCTCAGGAAGGTTCAGGTCGTGGACCAGAGAGAAAGCCGTGGAGAAATGTGCGGGGTATGGCTTACCGAAAGATGGGCAGTCGAAGGCACAAATGGAGGAGGATTTGGAGCATCATGAGGACCGCAGGGTCCTACCAGAGGGGCAACTTCCCGTAGCTGCTGTGTTGGCAGACGCTATTCAGCCCAGAGTGCAGGAGGTCCCTCCAGCTCCGGGGCTGCAAGGACATGAGGAGAGTGCTAGTGATCCCCCAGTCGTGGGTGGCTTGGCGCCAGGGGTTACGGACGAGGTAGCGGCTGCCGAGCACCGGGATGCAAGTGACCATGCCAGACGGGGGGCCATGGTCACTCCAGGTTGCCCGGGTCTTTTTGGGCTGGGGTGCCGGACGTGGCATGAGGGAGGTGGGGGTTTTGCCTGGGTTAGATGCCGAGGTCTTGCTGGGTAACGACCTAGGACACGTTACCTGTGTTTTTACCACTGAGCTGGCGAATGTTGCAGCGAACACCAGGAGCCAGTCAGCAAGGATCGCAGCAGAACCAGCCCCTGTCCCCCTGCATTTGGGACCTACAGTTCCAGTAGTGTCTACAGAGACCAGACAGGTAAGCCAGACTCAGTCGCTTTCTGACACTGACTTACTGTTCCCTGTACTTGTTCCCTGTCCCCGACTCAGATGTGACTGGGGGGTGGCCAGAGTTAGGTGCCCAGTTTAGGGATGCGGTGCGATCTGATCCCAGCTTGGAGGGCATGAGACTGCGGGCGTCCGAGTCTAAGCCCAAGGGACCACTGGGTTAGATGAGGAATGGACGGGGAAGAGACAGCTAGTGGTACCCCGGGAGTATAGGCAGCAGTTGTTGCGGGTAGCCCACTCCGTTCCACTAGCGGGGCATCAGGGGGTCGCTAGGACGCGAGCCCGGCTGTTGCAGCGTTACTACTGGCCGGGGGCATCCAGTGAAGCGGCAGAGTTCTGCCGATCCTGTGACGCCTGCCAGCGAGTAGGTAAGGCGGGTGACCGTGTGAAGGCACCCTTGAACCCGTTACCGGTAATAGGGGAACCCTTTCAGCGGGTAGCTATGGACCTCGTGGGACCCCTCATGGTTCCCAGCTGGTCAGGAAAGCGCTACATTCTCACGGTGGTGGATTTTGCCACCCGGTACCCTGAGGCGGTAGCGCTTGCCAGTATTGATGCTAGGGCATTAGCTAAAGCTCTGTTAGCCATTTTTTCTAGGGTAGGTTTCCCTAGTGAGATCCTAACCGATCAGGGGTCGCAGTTCATGAGTGAATTGCTCCAGTGTCTCTGGGATGCGTGCGGGGTGAAGCACCAGCGCACGACCCCTTACCACCCCCAAACCAACGGACTATGTGAGAGGTTCAATGGGACCCTGAAGCTGATGCTGCGAACATTTATAGAGGCAGAGGGAAAAGACTGGGAGATTCACCTGCAGCACTTGCTGTTTGCATACCGAGAGGTACCGCAAGAATCTGCAGGCTTCTCTCCCTTTGAGCTACTATATGGTCGCAGGGTACGGGGACCTCTGGACCTATTCCATGAGGGATGGGAAGGGGAGACTACCACTACTGATGCTTCTGTGCTTCAGTATGTGATAGATCTCAGAGACCGGTTAGAGATGCTCATGGGGTTGGCATAGGACAACCTTAGGGCTGCTCAGACCAAGCAGAAGACTTGGTATGATCAGAATGCCCGTAGCAGAGTGTTCATACCAGGACAGCAGGTACTTGTTCTCAAGCCCATTCGGGAGAACATATTAATGGCTGCCTGGTCAGGACCGTATCCGGTACTGCAAAAGATGAACGAGTGCAACTATGTTGTACAGGTAGATGCTGAGACAGGGAGATATAAGACTTATCACATCAACATGCTGAAGGAGTACATAGCACCGAGTGTGGCGTCGGTGCTGGCCATTTGCAGCCCACCAATGGGGGATCCGGCGAGCAATGCTCTTCCTGATCTCCTGGGGGAGACTAGGCAGGGGGGTACCATAGAGCAGGTGGAGATAGGGGCTCAGCTGAGTGTCAGGCAGAGAGCAGAAGCCAGGGCTATGCTAGAGAAGTATGGGGCTCTGTTCTCAGACAAGCCAGGGAAGACACACATTGCAGATCACCCAGTGCTGACAGGGGATCTGAGACCTCTGCATAAGCATGCTTATAGAGTGTCAGCAGAGGTGAAGGGCAGTATAGAGAGGGAGGTAGAAGAGATGCTGGCCCTAGGGGTAATTGTACCGTCCCAGAGCCCTTGGGCTTGTCCGGTAGTCCTGGTGCCTAAGATGGACGGAACCACCCGGTTCTGTGTGGACTACCGGCAGCTCAATGCGGGCACGGTGTCAGATGCCTACCCCATGCCCATGCCCATGCCATGGATGAGTTGTTAGATGAACTCGCGGGGCAAGGTATCTGATGACTATGGATCTCAGTAAAGGGTACTGGCAGATCCCTTTGACCCGGGAGGCTAGAGAGAAGTCTGCATTTATTACCCCAAGTGGCCTCTATGAATTTCTAGCGATGCCATTCGGGATGAAAAATGCACCGGCTACCTTTCAACGCCTGGTCAATCGCTTGCTGGAGGGTATGCAAGGGTTTGCAAGGGCATTCCTGGACGACATTGCTGTCTTTAGTAATTCGTGGGACTCACACTTAGTGCATGTAGCTGCGGTGCTAGCCAGAATTAGGGAAGCGGGACTCACGTTGAAACCCACCAAGTGCTTAGTAGGGATGGCCGAAGTACTGTACCTAGGGCACAAGGTGGGTGGCGGGCATCTTAAGCCAGAACCAGCTAAGGTGGAAGCTATAGTGCAGTGGCCCGTTCCCAAAACCAAGAAGCAAGTCATGGCTTTCCTAAGCACCCGTGCGCTGACCAACCCTCCACCTCCACTGCAACTACAAGAAGATTCCGGGCTTTATCTTCTCTACTGGTCCAGCTGCAGAAAACAACAAGGGCAAGTATACACTACCCTTTCTTTGGTTACACACTACCACACAGGCAACATCACAAGCCTATACAAATAGGGAGCGCCCCACCTCTTTTCTTTTTGTCACCTTTCCTAAGCACCGCAGGCTACTACAGAAAGTTTGTCCCTCAGTATAGCGCCATTGCCAAACCCCTGACTGACTTGACCCAGAAGCGACAGTCTGTGCTGGTAGTCTGGTCTCCTGCCTGTGAGGTCTCGTTTCAGCCATTAAAGACTGCACTAGCCAGCGCTCCTATACTTGCTGCTCCAGACTATGCAAAAAAATTCCTGGTGCAGACTGATGCCTCGGACTATGGCATTGGGGCTGTACTCAGCCAAGTGGGGGAGGAGGGCAGTGAACACCCAGTTGTATATCTGAGCCGCAAGCTGCTGCCCAGAGAGGTGGCATATGCCACCATTGGGAAGGAGTGTCTGGCCATAGTGTGGGCTCTAAAGAAGTTACAGCCTTATTTGTATGGCAGACATTTTATGGTAATAACTGACCACAATCCTTTGAGTTGGTTACAGAGGGTGTCGGGGGAAAATGCTAAACTTTTGCGCTGGAGTCTTGCCTTACAGGAGTGGAACTTCACCATCCAGCACAAGAAGGGAAGTGAGCATGGTAATGCTGATAGCCTTTCCCGCCAGGACAGCCCTCAGGACTTACTAACTTCAAGAGCTGGCAGGTCAGCCCAGCCACCGGACAGGTGGTCAGGGCAGTCCCTGCGTCTTGAATGGGGGAGGTGTGACGGGGAGGAAGGGGTTAATACCTGATTTGCTATGCATTACTGTGGTTGCCCTGTCCCAGATGTTTTTGTCCCCCATTTACAAGCCATTCCCTGGCTGCCATGTTAAAAGACAAAATGCATTGCTCGCCATACCCTCTAACCGACACATGATGGCAGTATAGAAACCGGCATTTCAATGAGCTGTATGTATTTTTATGACGGAGCCTCAATGAGCTGTAGGTATTTTTATGACGGAGCCTCAAAAGGGGTCTCACAGATTTAGAGTCTCCCTGTCTAAAAGGGTGTCAGTTATGAAAAGACCCAGATACCCATAAATTATACTCGGCCGGCATTTTGAGGTATCACAGATGCCAGTCTATTGACATTTATTGGTCAAAAATCAGACGGCGCGGCACCAAGTTATGGGTGTAGCCCAGGTATGCTAAGTGGCATGGGCGTCAACCTGACCCATGCGCCCTGTCCACCGTACAGCCCTTTTGACCGGTCTTATGAACTGTGGGTAACTTGGCTATTCGTGGTTTTTTTTTTCCCACGAGGGGATTGGATCCACATGTTAAAGATAGCTTTGGGCAGTCTATAACTGTGGCTCCCCAGGTATCTCCAGTGTGATTCCTGAATTTTAATCCATGATGTAAAGATGGAAGACTTTGTTCCAGCCCAGCAGCAACCAGTCCAGGAGTGAAGGGGTTAATAACAACATAACCACAGGACTTTTAAAACCAAGGTTGCATTTCTGGTGCTTGCAAGCAAAGGACAATTTCTTTTGTTCCAAGGACAATTTCTTTCGTTCCCTTATCCCAGTGAGTGTTGTTTTCAGTGTATTCTGCAGATGTTGTGTGTTTGTCTATTAAGGAAATAAATCACAATTTATTTTGCAACTTGTTCTGTTCAATCAAGTACCCAGAAATATAAATGTGTTTATAAAAGTTGGTGTCATCGTGACAGTCAGTTAAACCATATGCATCCAAATAGATTAACCTATATGAAAATAAGTAATTTGAAGACATTTTTCATACATTTAATTTGCATATTTTCCAGATATCTCAGGTGTGTTTCGTCTCCCCATGTAGCGAGATTTCTGACTGTCACTTTCCGTCTGTAATTGCAGTGAAAATTTCATGCAAATGAGACGTCAAACTGTGCCATTTGTGCATAGATGATTTTTAGGGGATGGAACAAAATGCTGTTTTTAGGACTATTTTGCATTGGCAATATTTAAGCTTGATAAATAGTCTCCAATGCCTTATATTTTGTCTACTTAAAGCAACAGTTCTCCCTGCTCACTTTTTATATTGCTCAAAACTATGCTAGGAGGCTATTATAATATAGCCACTCAGAGAAATCTGACTTATTAAACCCAGCTGTAACCTACAGTATTTGCACCTATTTCTGCCAGTAGTTGAATCTCAGAACCTTCAGCTAACTAAGGCTGCGGTCCCAGTCACTGCCACAGCGCATGGCTCGGCGTGCGCTGTGCGTGTAAGCACCTCAATGGGGGAGGGCCCAGTACGCACCTTCCCGCTGAAGGTGCAGCCGTGCCGTGCTGCAGGTTTTTTTTCAACTCAATGAAATTGAGTTCAAACCCTGCGACGGAGGCGTGGCCACGTCCCCACCGGCGGTTCACCCAATGAGGGCGAACTAGCAGCGTGACGTAATGGCCCCGCCCCGCAAATCCCTGACCACGCCCCCTCCCGTCACAAGCTCCCTCTCTCCCTGTCAGAACGCAGATCGCGGTTAGCGCTGTGCACGCGCCGCCCCCTCCCTCCCCGCCGGGCGCGCGTGTCACAGACTTTACTGGGACCGCAGCCTAAAGCAGCTGGGAGATTGGTGACTGGTCTGATCAGACAACTTCTATTGTGTATGTAATTGGGTACAAACAAATCCAGAATTAACAATCATTTGATAGCATGATCTTTTGAACATACAGTAGTAAATTGCATGCTTTGCCGTGCCCCCAGCTCCTTAGAGCAGCGGTGCACAAACTGGGGGGCGCGGACTGTTACAGAGGCCCCGCGCTCTTCCCACAGGCATTTAATTTAATGCCGGGGGAGGCGTGAGGCCTCTGTAACCTCACTTACCTACTGGCAGCCCGGTCTTCGGTCTTTGGCTACGCGTCGCCATGGGAGCACGTTGTGACGTCACGTGTCGCCATGGCAACGCACGTCAAGTGACGCGGTGGGTCACGTGACGTGACCCGCAGCGTCATTTGAAGCCGTGCCTTCGGGGGAGGGGGAGCGCGAATGCTGCGGTAACCCAGGAAGGGGGCCGCAGCTGAAAAAGTTTGCGCAGCGCTGCCTTAGAGGATGTCACGTGCTTGGAAGCTCCTCTATACTACATTCGCATAGCAAATAAAGTGTACCTATTTTAATGTGCCAAATGTTTGAGGGTCTGCTGTTCGACACCTGTTTCTTTGCAACTTTTGCAACGATACAGAACACGTTCACATGTCTGAGACATTCCACAAACCTGTCCCCCCCCCCGCTGCTGCTTTAACTGTAGTCTCAGCTTCCCAGAAAGTATCAATGCCACAGCACAGATGGGCAATAGCAGGGCTAATATCTTGGCCACTTATCTAAAGGCATCAGGACATACTTGAAAAGGAGAGGTAACTCTCAATGTATAACTTCCTGGTAAAACATTTTTATAAATGATAAATATAAAAATCGCACAGCATACCGTGCTGCCATTTCCGCAACGAGTTCTGGGTAATGATATGCAAATGATCACTCACCGTGTGTCACTTTTTGCTTTTTATCCACCTTAATTTAGATCACTACACGTTTATGCCTGTTGTGCGATTGCAGGGTGGGACAGGTTTGTGGACCCTTCTCAGACATGTAAATTTGCCCATACGTGTTCTGCATCATTTCTGTACCGTGGAGGGTTTTGGTCATTTTTGTTCTCCCCATAACTGAATTAGCTAGAACAGTTTGCATTTCTTACAGCATTATACAGCACTTGTGTATATTTACATACATCTGTTCCCATATGCTAATTTATAGTTGTGGTATAAATATTAAGTAATGTTTTTTTAATACCTTCAAAAAAAAACTGGACCAGTATAACTAGATGTAAATATGTTTTTAAATATTTCCATGTTAAACACCTGTTCAGAGCATTTTTCAATCTGTATTTAACGTCTGTTTTGTCAGTCCTCAAATCTTCAAGTGATTCGTTATTTTTGTTTGTTTGTAAAGTAAATATGATGCCATCATTACTGTAAGTCAAACACGTCGACATAAGTAGCAGATATTCAGGAATTCAGCAAACCCCAAATAAATATATATTTCATGAATAGAAATATATAAAATGGTTCCTTTAACCCTTTCGCATGGCAGGCTCCCCTGGAACGAAAGGGTTAAAAGTCGTCGTTTAATCTTTGTAAGGAACCAAGTTACACACGTAAGTTGTTTGTTGCATTTAGCAGGTAAAAGAAGAGATACTTTTCTACCTTGATTTACAGACGGCAAAGAAGATGCACCTTCAATGCATTGCACAGTTTTCTTGTATTCATTAAAAACTGGAGACAGGTGCCTTTTTCCCTAAAAAGTTTATTGATCCAGTATACAATGGCTCTGAGATTGAGGATAAGTAAAATATTTAGTGAGAAACAGATTATTTGTGTTATGATCATTGGTGAAAAGTGCACCGATGGTGTCTGTTTTAAGTATGGTGTGATAACCTTCCAATTGCAATCATTCACATTACATGTGTAGGTGCTTTTTACAATCAAAATGACAAAATGTTTTCTAACCAAAGGAGGAGTGGCCAACTCCAGTCCTCAAGGGCCAACAACAGGTCAGGTTTTCAGGATATCCCTGCTTCAGCACAGGTGGCTCCGTCTGAGCCACTGATTGAGCCAACTGTGCTGAAGCAGGGGTATCCTGGAAACCTGACCTGTTGTTGGCCCTTGAGGACTGGAGTTGGCCATTGCTGAACAAAAGTCTCTTGAGTTCTAACGAAGAGGCATTCTTCTTCTTCTTGTTTCAGCTGGTCCATGTTAATCTGAAACCTGAAGGTAATGTTACATATTCGGCATGGAATGTAATAAAGACCTGATGAGAACTGCAATTCAGTGGAGCAATGTTTGTGTCCTAGTAAAAAAAAAAAGAAAACATACATATTATTGATTTTTATAATTCAGCCTGTTATGTGGTTAAAATATTAGTACAATTAAACTTATTTTGATTTATTCACGATTATTTTAGGAAAGCATCAGGCTCCTCATACGTGAAAAAAATGAAACAATTCTCGCATTACATTTATTACTGATGCCTTTTCTTCATTCCCTGGAATTTTTAGGGTTTATTTTTAAAAGCCCATTGGAAATTTGCTGGGTTAGGCCCCGTGGCTAGTCCTTAATGTTGACTTGCATTAAACATTTCAGATTTCCCATCAAACAGTGTGAAATGTTTTATGGCAGCCAAATATTGTGCATATTAGAATGCACATATACGCATGAAACTGCTAGTTATTATCTTATTATTCATGATAAAGGCATTGCTATCAAAAGGAATTTGCTGTGTTATTATATGTTGCATTCTTTTCCCCCATTACTGCACCATTGTTGCCTTGTGCCATAGGAACATACTGTATGTAGCAAGTGGTGAAACTGGAGCATGGCTCCAAAAACAGGTGCAACTTACTTAATATTGACATTGCTTCACTGTATGAAGACGTTTTGCTCCTCTTGTGGCAGCAGGGCTGCCGACAGTGGGGGAGCGCAGGGTCATTTGTTCCAAGCCCGGCAGTGAAAGAAAGGCCCGCCGTAGCAGGCCGAACCCAGGAGTTAGACCACGCACAAAGTCAGGCCCAACTCCTGCTTTCGGCTGCCTGGGTGGGCCGCCCTCAGGTGCCGAGTAGGGCCTGGAGAGACCATGTACTCCCTCTCTAAAGGTAGGGCCCAGGGGGAATAGAAAGTGAGTGAGAGGGAGAGTGAAAGAGATGGGGAGAGGCAGAGGGAGAGTGAGGAGGAAGGAGAGTGTGGGGGAGGCTGGGAGGGTGGAGAGCGGGCAGAGGGAGAGAGAGAACGTGGAGAGGAAGCAAGAGAGAAGAAGATAGTGATAGAGAGAAGATAGAAAGTGAGAATAGTAGAAAGAGAGGAGGGAGAGTAAGAGAGAGACGGAGAGAGTGAGAGAGAGTAGGGATAGGGAGAGATTGGGGGCAAGGTAAAGTGAGAGAAAGGTAGGAGTAGACATCTGCTTCCCTCTCAACAACCCGGGCTCCCCCGGTGGAGACTAGTTCTGGGCCCGGGGAAAGCGGCCAGCTGCCCTGTGTGGCAGTGAGGGGTTTTATGAGGCATTGGAGGAGTGACATATTCTAATTAGATGTATCAAAATGTGTGCCTAAAATTACTTTGGGTACTTACACTCATACTCCAAATTATTGTTCAGTTCTACTCTGGTGGGACCGTGCATTTACCTAACAGTGCATAGGGATTCTTTTTGAGGAACATCACATAGGTAAGAAGTTATACCAGTATAGGTGTTAATTATATTTTAGGGATAAGTAACATAGCCCAAATGTAACACTTGAAGGTGCAATTAAACATAATAAATATGTATATATTTTTTTTTTTAGGAAATGCTGCTTTAAACTGGAAGCACTGACCGCTTTGTTTGGGAATTCTGTACATGCAACAGAAATTAAGATTGTTCTTTTTGACATACCCACTAGATGGCGCTGGTACATAGAGGAAAACACTGAAGATGCACAGAGACTGGACCATCCTGTAATTTTCCACAGGCAGCTATTAAAACAAAATACAGTACCTACCATTCCACAAAAGTGTCTAAGTGATGGAGAGCTGACATTCGGCCCATTGTAAATTTTGAGATAATTTTTTTCACAGTCTCCTGGATCATCGATGCTAACTGTAGCAAAGTTTAATTGAACCAGCTTTCCCAAAGGAGCAACAATGGTCCATTCGCAATGTGTGTTGTTGCTGTAGCTTCCAGGATAGCCAGGGCTAGTAAATGAGCCATGGTCTCCATACAGAGTACCCCCACACCCTGAAAAGTACACACAGCAGATATAGGTTATACTGGATTACTTATTAACTTTGGAACATACTTTCAGGACCCAACCGGTTTCAAATGTATATCTACACTGCTCTAAAGCATTGGCAAGCTCAATGTATGCTTATGCTGCAATATTGTAGAAGAAAAACATATCTTGTTCACACACAAAGGGAGAAATAATATAAATATAAGGGTCTGTCAGTGCAATGGCTGCACAACAAGCTCCTTTTGTAGACCTTATGTATGCATACGTATGCATGCATTTCTTTATATAGCGCTCACAGTGTACTAAGCGCTTTACAAAAGAGACAATAAAATGAATTATAATACAGTAAAGCAGCAAACAAAATCTGACCAGAGGAAAGAATATCCCTGACCCGGAGAGCTTACAATCTAAGTGGTATGTTGGGAGTCTTACAGAGACTGCAGGTGAGGGAATAAGTGCAGTAGATGGCAGTGTTTGGCCGCAATGGTTGGAAGGAGCGACAATGGGTGTGAAAAAGTACCAGATGTCGAAGCTATTGAAATGCTTCATTTAAGAGGTGGCTTTTTAGGTTTGACTTAAAGATGCAGAGAGAGTGCTTGGCGTATACTGGGTGTGTGGGAGTTCAACAGGTAAGGGGCGGTGAGAGAGAGCAGTAGAGGTTGAAAGGAGACCATTAATGGAGCATTGAAGACATGACAGGGATGTAGCAAGAGATCAAAGCTGATATGCAGGGAGGAGCAGACAAGTGGAGAGTCTTGAAGGTAAGTAAGAAAACATTGTAGGTGAATAGAAACTTGAAGGGAATTCAGGAGAAGGATTTAAGGTGGAGATGAGCAGGGATTGTTCTGAGAGAAAGGGAAGTCATTCTAAGTGAAAAATGTCGAATAGATCACATAGGAGAAAGTTGCGAAACAGGTAGGCCTGATAGCAGTATTTTACAATAATCCAGATGGCAGAGGGTAAGGGCATTCATTTAAGTTTTAGCAGTAGATTGATAGAGGAAAGGGCGCACATTGGCAATGTTACAGAGGAAGAAGCGGCACATTTCAAATGTCACACAAAGGCAACGTGCTTTCGCGATAGAATAGGTGATAGTACTGTTTACTGAGATGAAAAAAGGGGATATTAGGCTGGGTTTAGAAGGAAATATAAGGAGGTCAGTTTTAGAAATATTACGTTTGAGGCAGTGAAGCGCAGTGAAGCACCATCCACCCCCACTCTTAGAAACTTGGGACTGGATTGCAGAAGTGACGCTAGGGGTGGATATATATCAGCATATCAACTGCATAGAGAGGATACCTAAAGCCAAATGAGTTAGTTAGGTCACTAAGTGATAGTGAGAGAGAGAGAAAAAAGGAGAGAACCCAAATCAGAGCCCTGAGGTACACCAACAGGAGACATGTTACCAACAGAGACAGAAAATGAGCGAAGAGAGGTATGATGAGAACCAGGATAGTGCTTGGTTATAGTTAGCTATAGTGTAGGATATGAAGAAGAAAGTGATCAACATTAATCAAAAGCAGCAGAGAGATCAAGTAGGATAAGAAGGAAAGCATTACATTGGTATTTTGCATCATGGAGATCATTGGCTATTTTAGGGAGGTCTCAGTTGTGTGAGCGGTACGAAAACAGCATGTGAAGGGAGGGCATGGGAATTAAGAAAGTTGGTCATGCGGGAGAACATGAGATGTTCTAATACTGAGGCAAAAGCCAGGAGAGATAAAGGGCAGTAGTAGGGTACGTAAGGTCAAGGGGGTTGTTTGAGAATAGGTGTGACCACTGCATGCTTAAAAGGATGAGGGGAAAGTGCCCGAGGACAGGGAGGAGTTGAAGATATAGGTGACAGTGGGGACTAAGATAGGAAAAAAGTTTGGTCAGGTGTGAGGGGTTAGAATCGAGAGGGTGTGTAGAAGAGACAATGAGCTTAGAAACTTCCAACTCTGAAACAGGAGAAAAGGAGTGGAAGGAGGTTTAGGTAGAAGCAGAGAGAGAGAAGGAATCTCACTGTGGATAGCATCCACCTTGCCTTTAAAATGGTCGGCAAAGGCTTGAGGAGAAGTGAAGGAAGGAAGATAAGTGGGGGGAAGAAGGTTGTAAGAGGGAATCAAATACAGACAAAACACAGGGTGGATTGGGTTTGGGAGTGTTGATTAATAAGGGAAAGTAGTGTTGTTTGGCACTAGAGAGAGCAGAGTTAAAAGAGGCGAGGAGAAATGTATACTGTAGAAAACATTTCCATATGTAGCAACATTTCCTCTATAAGTGTCAATGGAGAGAGTGCTAGAGTGAAGGAGGCGTGTTTGTGAATTTAGCGAGGGTCATGGGTTAGAGGGACGCGTGTGATCAAGTGAGGAGGAGAGTATAGCGTTGTAAGATTGTAAGACAAGATTGTCATGCTCCGAGGAAGGAGAGAGAGAGAAGAGAGGTTAGCGTTCAGGGTAGATGCCAGAGCAGAGAAGTCAATGGAGCGAAGGTAGTGAGGAGAACAGGTAGGAGGAGGGTGAATGAGTGGTGGTGAATGGTACGAGTTGATGGAAGGGGGAGAAGATAGAGAAATCAGAAAGGGAACAGTTTTTGGTAAAGACGAGGTCTAAATAGTGACCATCCTTGTGGGTGCTGGATTTGGTTCATTGGCAAAGGCTAAGAAAGGAGGTTAGAGAGAGAAGGCGAGATGCCCAGGAGAAAGCGATCAATATGACAGTTAACCCCTCATTAAAAGAATGCAAGAGGCAGAGGAGAGAAGGAAGGAAAGCCAGGAGAGTCTGAGAGAAAGGTGGAGCAAGAGGATGTAGAGGTAGGCAATAGGTAGATGACTGCCACATGCAGAGAGGGTAGGAAAGTTGGACAGAATAAAATTCAAATGACGAGAATGAGACAGATGGTGGCATAGGGTGGAGTTGATATCGGCAGCGGGAGGAAACGAGACCTACCCCTTAACACTGGCCATTGGGGCATCAAGTGTGAAAGAGAGACCACCATTTGAGACAACCACGTAATGTTGTGCGTGCCAGGTTTTTGTTAGAGAGAAGAGATGAAGGGAGTGAGAGCAGCAGACGTTGTGTACAGCCAGAGCCCTGCTGGTGAGAGAGGAGACATTCCAGAGGGCATAGGAGTAGGGAAGGGAGACAAGGGATATGTATTAAATTATATGGATTAACAGGTTTAGCAGGGAAGCGTGGACAAAGTGTGTCCAGCATATGGCCAGGTCCAAGATTGGGGAGAGATCACTAGCAGCAAGAAGGAGTAATAGTTAGAGAGCAAGAAGGTGACAGGGGGATTTGGGAGTGCTTTTTACTGAGGGGTGCAGAATTAGGAGGAATAGAAGTATGGAGATATTAGTGCGGTGTGTGGGCACAGACAAAGGAGGAGGGAATGTGAGATTAAAAAATGGAGATAAAGGGAGAAGAGTGGGGAAGGTGAAAATAGAAAAGTTTAAAAATGAGTTAGGAAACTGCAAACAGAAAAAGCAATATATCCCTCTATCCCGTCTACACTCATATTCAAAATGTGCCTGTATAAGGTCAAATGCAATACATGATTTTCCTTTGGCCGTTGAGATGTTCATGGTTTGCATTTGATCTTTCACAGGCCTGTGCTTTCACCTTGTGACCTGTGTCTCTAGGGCATTTCCTACACTACTTATGCTTGTTTCCGTCTTGTATTTTAATTTAGAAAATACCGTATGGCTATATCTTAAATCTGGGTATTCACTATGACACTTGTGGTGAGGCATGTGATCTTTATATGTATTTAACACAAATACATATTGTAGTGATATCACGGCATGTCTAAGTAACACCAAACAAGACCATACTGGAATTGGTTTTGTGTCTTTCGTTCACCAGCATGGGACCCTACAACATCTTTTGTATGTGTTTACATCAATATAGTTGTTGTCTCTGTTGATGTCAGTAGCTCAAATACAATATATATATCATGGCCATATGGACTGCAGCATTCAAAGCTTAGTTTTAAAGTTATGTAGTGTCATTTTTGGATGAGCGATAGAGATCAACTAGACTTTGTGGACATTTTGGGGATATGTTTTTTTTGCCTGTTTTCTCTCTCCACAAGCCAAACACGTTGACTGATCCTGATGAGATTTGAAGGGTACCTTTCTGCAATTTTAACTTAGATCGGCCAGAAGTTTCAACCAAATCGGCGCAGCCCCCATCTTATAAATATCCTATTATTTAATTGATAAACGTCTCATTGACAAAAATTCTTGATACAAAACATGAAATCTATTATTTTGCCACATGTACACAATTATTACATGGAAGTGTTTTGCTGTTTGTGATGTTATATTAAACGTATTTTTTTCAAGTCGCAATAATGCGAGAGTTGGGGGGGTATTTCGTATTTACATTTTTGTTTGACTTCAAGACATTGCTTGATCGTTGTGACAGACAGTAGCAGGCCTTTCTGGACAACTCTACTGCTGGTGCCTCGACTGCCAGTTGAAACTAGGCTTATTTATAGGCTTGTATAATATCACACAGTAGTGTGAGAATTAAACTGGACAGACATTACCGTTTTTAACTGAAGTTTGCGAATACTTGGACAATTTAATGACAAAATCCACAAACTGATGGCGTTTTATTCCGTGTTATTAATCTTTGTCCTATTAGGGTCTACTCGCTCATCCCACAACACAGCCTAGAATATGGCGTTTTCCTAGTTTATATCAGTACTGTACTACTATACAGCTTATGTCATTTATTGCACCTGCTGCTTTTGTTACAAACATTTTGTGGGAAATAATAAGTAAAATATGCCTTACCGGTTGGGGATGATGTCCAAGTGATTTCATATCCATGATGAGATATTATTATATCGCTCTTGAAAAACAGTCGCAAAACATTTTTCTTTGGAAAGATGGGGTTGGGCAGATTAGTCCCACAATATTTTCCGATCACGGGTGAGTCAAAATCACTGCCATTTCTCACCTTTTTAAAATGCATAAATGACAATGGAAGGACAGTCACTCAAAGCAGGGCAAATGGCAAACACAAGCACAATTTAGCGCATTGTAAACATGCCAGAGATACCGGCACCCCATACCGGGGGCCTGTAACTCGGGAAGGAGGAGGCCCCCGGAGCTGAAATGAATGTGGTTCAGCTCCAGAGACCCCCACCCTGCTTCAATAATATGTTATTAAAATAAAATAAAAGCAGCACGATCGCCCCTTTAGGGGTGCGCAGGGAGGGTGAGTAGTTATGTCTACTCTCACTGCGCAGCTCTTCAAGACTAATGCAGCCCAGTAGGATTCACAGCAGGAGTCCAATTAGGAAGCAGGGACCCCGCTGTGTTAATCCCGATGGGCCATTAGCCTGGTTGTGGGGATTCCACGAGCAGGCAGTTGTTAGGCAGCTGCCACCTGCAGTTTCCTGGCCCACTATGCGACAAACCAACCGACTGCATCTGTACTATCTATAGTATGTAATACTAATAGTATTGCTGCCATTTAGTATTTGAGCATTCCCCGGTTCTGCACCCAGAGCTTTGTAACTCTTCACCAAGGATCAAATGTGCGTGAGTTTTATGTGAATTTGAAGATGCACTTCTGTGAAACCATTTAGATCAATTTATAGTTAATATGGGACCAGGTTTTTTTGCTTAAACCAAGTTTACGTTACAATGTTTTGGTTGAAGCTTGGCACAAGGGTTATACAATGAGAGAAAAGGTATATATCTTGGATATAATGAGAAGGTGTAATTGTACACTGACCTGGGTCTTGCTAATAATTAAGTTACACAATGAATATACGAAGATATATCCCCCCTCTCGATTAACTATGGGTGTGGGGGTAAATAAGAGTTCTTCTGGTGGAGTATTTGGGTTCTGCTAAGTCTATTCAACAAATGGTAAGCACAAATTAAATTTGGAGGAGAATGGATGGACAACAAAAGGTTACATAGTGCCACAAAAGCAAGAAGGATAAACAGAGACAGAGCTCTTCTCAGTATAAAGTCTTGTAGGAGCTTGAGCGCATAACATTCAATGGCCCCAATTTAATATGATATGAACCCTCTGTTTCAAGGCGGGGAAGCTCTTCGTTCCATACATCTGAAACTAACTAGTAAATACTGCATGTACCATTTAATTGTCAGAGATGGCAAAATATGACAATTGACAAGAGACATTTTTTTGTCAATGTTCAATTTAAATGGCAGGAAAAAAAAAATAACACCAGAAAATAAATAGGTGAAAATGAACTCATGTGATTTTAAGAGAGACAAAGAGAGGTCTATTTTTCCTGTTATTTAACGTGATTTACCTGCATATAAAATTAGGGCAATGTATTAAAGGACGTGTATGTCAGCATGTTATAGGGCGAGTACCAATAGGAGGAGGGAAGGAGGAGCTAAGAGCTACACATTTTATAACAAGATGTATGCAATTCTGTATTTATGCATGCACATGTTCCCTTCTTTAAGTAAAAAACCTAAATCTGGGTTAAGTCGGCATAAACCTCTCTGGGTAACAATCTTCAGCAAATTAAACTTGATTAACAATTTTCTTACACTTGGTGCATCCATCAGCAGAAAATAAAAATCTAATGTTCTATAGCAGGGGTGCGCAAAGTTTCCTGCATGCGCCCCCCTTTCTCCTCTCCCCTCCGGCTCGTGCCCCCCCTCCCTGCACGGCTCCGGCGTCAAATGACGTTGGGGGGTCATGTGACGTCACGTGACCCCGCGGCGTCATTTGATGCCGGATTGCCATTGAGACACGTCGCTGGAAGGGAAGTAAATGTTACACAGGCCTCATGCAATCCCCGGCATTTATTTAAAATGCTTTCGGGAACGCGTGGGGCCTCTGTAAAAGCCGTGCCCCTACTTTGCGCACCCTTGTTCTAAAGCCCTCTCGTTTGCCTTGATCTACTCAGTGCCGGACTGAGACATAATCGCGTCCCAGGCGGACTGAAAATGTAGTGCCCGTGTAAAACAATGTTATTTTTACAGGGGCGCCAAATTTTTAGTCTGCCTGTGCACCAAATGTTCTCACCCTTCCGGTCTCCCCAGCCGTTTGTGCCCATGCACCCGCCCAGCAGGGTGCATGCATGGCCGCCATTTGGGCACATGTGAGTGGGCCCGCCCAGCGGGATGCTAGCGCTTGGCCGTCAGCAGCTGAAACACTTTTATTTCCTGCGTGCCGTGGCTGCTGGCAGCACAGTGTCCTGTGCGTGTGGGAGGCATCAGAGCGGCGCCCCCCTGAGGCTGGGAAAACCAAGCAGTGGAGGCGGTTGAGGATGGTGCTCGGCGCTCCCTTTATGTTGGCGCCCCGGGCAAGTGCCTGGCCAGCCCGCCCCTTAATATATATACTGTATATATGTCCCTTCACTGTATTTACCACTATGGTAATACAATTGTGATTGTTTCAAGAGAGAGACACACAGCCCCTGTAAGCTCAGAACCCAAATCCACCACATCATATATATTTGTGTCAAAAGGAGTGCTACTAGGATTGTGGCCTCAAGAGAAAGACAGTAAGACAAAGGAGCATGCTGTCTTTTGAGAAGTGTTACATGGGATCTTACCTCTAGAAAGTCATTACAGGAGGAGTACGCCTCCAAATTAAATGCATTGAAGAAAAGAGAAATTGTATGATTCTGAGGAGCTCTTAGAATAATGATGCATTCTGAATTGTGCGGATAATTATCTGGCCAGCCTGGACTTTTTAAGTACCCAAATGTCTGGTTATATTCACGACTGCAGTCTATTGTATAAAGAAAAGAAAGAAAATACATTGAATACAGTGTATGCTAATAACATTGATGTCCTACATATTCTGGAATGCATTGTGGACTGCTGAATTAGAACAAGTAATACATGTGATTATTACTAAAAGAAATGGAAAGGTCCTTACTTGCGATCTGATAGGTAAAACTGAACCCATTGCCAGCGATGTATTCCTGCGACTTGAAAGTGACAACAGCAGTGCGGCCAGAAGAGTAAAATTCTGGGATTTTAAATGTTTCAGCTCCACAAAATCTATGGACCTGACCACGATCACCCTGCAGTAAAAAAAAAAGGGGACAATGACATTAACAGGCTTTTCTACGAATACAGGTTCCCACAGGGGAAAGAAACACTTACCTCTGCAACACTAAACTACAAATACCTTTAAAAGTAATGTGATGTAAAAGCATATCATTTTCTGCATAGTTCCATCGGTAATGCTCTTTAAAAAATAAATCCCCAAATATTTAAAGTCAGTTCCATCCTTTTTAAAACATAGTCCAAAATATTAAAAAAATGTACATGTAGCTCGACTTACTATCCCTGGAGTCAAAGGGAAAACATGACTGCTCCTGTGTGGAAGGTGCAGCATTTTATTTAGCTGGAACTTTTACCCGCAGTCAGTGATGACGATGATTGTTTTAACCCAGCCACACACCGGCCGTGGGGAAAGTTAGTTGGGCAACATACTTTAGGATTTAGGAGTGCTTGTAGACAGCAGGCTTAGCAATAGTGCCCAATGCCATGCAGTAGCTGCAAAGGCAAATAAGATCTTATCTTGCATTAAACGGGGAATGGATGGAAGAAATATAAGCATAATGATGCCCCTCTATAAAGCATTAGTAAGACCACACCTTGAGTATGGAGTACAGTTTTGGGCTTCGCTTCATAAAAAAGACATTATGGAACTACAAAAAGTGCAGAGAAGAGCCACCACATTAATAAAGGGGATGGGAAATCTGAGTTATCAGGACAGGACAGCTAAATTATATTTGTTTACATTTAAAAAGAGGCATCTAAGAGGGGATGTGATAACTATATACAAATATATTCAGGGTCAAAACAAGGAGCTTTCAAAGGGAGATTGTATGAGCAACAAAGGAAAGGGTTCTTTACAGTAAGGGCAGTTAAAATGTGACATTCGTTACCCATGGAGACTGTGATGGCAGATACAATAGATTTGTTCAAAAAAAGTTTGGACATCTTATTTTTTTTAAAGGAAAGGTATACAGGGATATACCAAATAAGTAAACATGGGAAGGATGTTGATTCAGGGAGAAATGTGATTGCCATTATTGGAGTCAGGAAGGACATAATTTTTTTCCCCTTATGAGACATCATTGGATAATGTTTTACTGGAGTTTTTGGTTTGCCTTCCTCTGGATCAATATATTGTAAATACAAATGTAGGATAAATATCTGTCTTCTAAATTTAACATAGAGTAGGTTAAACTCGATGGACTGATGGCTTTTTTTTAACCTCATCTACTATAATCTAACTATTTACATCTGTACTTCCAATAATTGCCTACATGTGTTAACTTGTCCAATGTCATGTAAGGTAAGAAGATTATAAAAAAAATGGACACAAATATTTTGGGGTTCAAAAGGATGACACATCTGTCTTGTGATTAGCCTATGTACTGTACATGTTTTATATGCTATATAATAATAGAATAAATGGTGCATCCCAAAGAAATATCAGTTATCTCAAAAGAAGGTGATGGTCACTTGCCCAAGCTTACAGACACAAGTCTACAGAGATTTAACCATTCGTATACATTTTTCACATTAATTAAAATAAATACAACCCAAAATATAGCACATGTAAGTAAAGTAAAAAAAATAAAAAAAAATAAGCCATTTCATATATATGAAGGCATTTTTAAATACTGTAGTAGTCAACAATTGGTTGAAGTTATGCTGCTTGTATTCATGTTTGTTCATTGTATGGTTATTGTGAGGTATTTTAGTTAAGCAATTCTTAAAAATTAAACATACATCTTTTTTTTTTTTATTTAGTACTGTTATTCCTTTAAAGTAGCATTAAGGTTTCTAATTATATCACTGACCACAAGAAAATAACCTCCTGATTACCATTCAAATTAGATGGAGAAACTCCTTCCATCAGCTGAAAAGAAAAAGAGTTAATTGTGTCGTTTCCTACTTTTAATCATTAAAGTGAACTATGCTATTACATGTGCACAATGTTTGTTCATAAAATAGAAGGCTGATTTGATGCAAAGGGTCACATTTTGTGAGATTTGCCTATGAAAAATAAAAGACATTAAATTGATATGGCTATGCTTTACCACCGGTGAGTCTTTTAGCTCTATAGAATTCTCCGAGCAGTCCATGTTAGGCTGAAGATTAAATGCCTGTACACCCAGTTTCACATGCTCTTCTTCTGGTGCATCAATAGTCCAAATACACGTTGTGAAGGGTAGGTAGGAATTTGGGAAATTGGGTGAGGTTGTGGTTGTCGGAGTAGAAGTTGCATTGTATATTCCTCCACATAATACTGCGGAAAGTAAGAATATGTTCAGTACTTGATGTTGTATGTAATGTCACATTTTTATACATAGAGTATCAGTAAATAGCCCCTATAGACATTCATATCTGAAAAGGAAAAACAGATTTGTTTTGGGGAGCACAAGGTGCTAAAAATATTATTTAAAATTTTAAATATACTGAAAGAAGACGTGATAAACTTGTTTGATTACCACCAACCATGAATATCTCTTGTACATAAAAGTTATATACAGCACTATTGCTGTTCCAGCTTTGACACTAGATTTTTTCACACATTAGATTATCACATGTACTTTCAGATTAATATACATACAAACACACATTCATCTTCCTTTTTAAAAAGTTAGACCAGAATCGTTGGTAGTTTCATTGGTTAGTGGGTTAAAAGCCAGTGGCTGCAAGTTAAGTGCAAGTAGTTTGCGGCTCAATCACAGGTAATTTGGTGACTTCCGGCTCAGGAAGACACCTTACAACCTATTCACGTGGTAGGCCTATAAAGTGTCTTCCAGCCACAGAAGGTGTTTTATGACAAAGCTCTGCTTAATAAATATGGGCCTATCTGTGCAGCGCTACTTGCAGCTCAGGGGACTTCACCTGCTTTAAAGATATTAACAATAGGACCACCAGGGCCTCACTCTGTAATACTGAGAAGAGATAGTGACAGAGAGGGCGCAGTAAAAAGCTGCTCAACAGTTGACTTTATGCGCCCACAAGCAAACAAACGCTGGGCCATATTTACTAAGCAGTGCTACTCCATTAGATCTTCCAGCACAGTATAGACCTATGCAGCCTATTTAATTAATGGGCTGTAAGGTGTCTTCAGGAACCCAACGTGTCTTATAGTGGAGTAACTATACTTGGTAAATGTTTACTTGAATGGGTCATAAAATCTTCCAGTGAGCAAGGTGTCTTAGGAAGTATCACTTCTTATTGATAAATATGGCCCTTATGTCTTGGGAACTGTAGGGTGCTCGGAGCTGTAAGTAGTGCTACTCCACAGGACCTTTGGAGCATATTAACAAGGAGTTATTGAGATGGCTGTTTTAAGGGGACATTCGCAAGGATAACAGCAGCAGCAAGTGAGATATCATCTGATACATTAAGGGGCAATCCTTTTTTATACTTTTCATTTATACTCATACTATATGTAGCCATGGCTGGTTCTGGCTATCCATCTGCCCTCCCTGACACGCAAGTCCTGGTAGCTGAAGGCAGTGTCAGGCCAAATCTTGGGTTTGCCAACCCTTCCCCCACAGGCAGCTTCCCTGAGTGACAGGGGTGGAGGCGGGACATGATCTGTGTGCGGCCCAAGGTTTGCACCCTCCCCCTCTGTACTAGGGAAGAGGCAGCCCTACATTTGTTAGTTGAGCTCTGACGAGTGAGGGTGTCTCGCCCTGCAGGGTGGGACTGTATGATCAGTCCCATAAAGGGACTGTGATTAAGCAAAGGAGGAGAGATAAGGCTTCAAGCCTACCATCTGCCACAGGGACCATCCAGAGGTCTGGGACCTGAGAGATAAGGCAGTATTCACTGTAGTAACATGCTGTATGCAGTGGATGCTAAATAAAGACGCTCCTGTTTCAATATACTCCTGGCTTGAGTGCAGTCAATCAGGCGGAGTATGGACTGGTTCTACCGTAGGGGCTGCCTCCAGCAATCCTGGAGCCTGTGGTGGAGGGAGGTGCTAGCACCCAGAGACCGAACTAAGCATCTACCTCAAAAGCCTGTCCTATTTCCCCAACAACATAGGCGGAACCTCAGCTCTCCTGCAAGCCAACAGGTATCCTGCACCATCACACACCTAGTAGAAGAGAAATCTCCCATAGGGGTGGGGAAGCAGCACTACAGATATGCATCGCATCATTAGTCAGGAAACCAGTATCTCCCTTGAGGAATTACATATTTATATCCAAACGAAATCAGACTTTAAGAAAAAATTTAGGTGTCTCACCATTAAGTGATATACATTTAGAAGACCATATAATGCTCTAACATGATATTGGTGTTTGATTACATGATATATCACTGCTAGTTAGGCTCCACATATATCTCCACAGTATAATACATTGGACCATTATGATATTGTCTTCACTTATCATAAACCAAGCCAACTGTATTTTGCGAAGAAGTTTGAGCCTATCATTCACCAATTTAGTACACCCAGCTACATTGTAGTCTACCCTGATATCAATTCAGGTATTTTAATTACTTTGCTATCACTCCTCTAACAGGGACTATTTTACAGGCCTGAGCTATGACCCATAGTCAGTTTTTCTTGAGTGCACAAAGAATACAATCAATTTGGCAAGACTGGAGTCATTTCCTTGTCACATGCTGTACCAATAACGCTTTACATATTAGTGTACTGAGATTTATTGCTAACAATTAGTTTGGGTTTGCTACACCGCCCAACATATATCTTAAGTGCAAAACAGAAATTGTGAGGCGCTACTAGTGAAGGTGAAAATAAATAAATAAATCAATAAATATAAATATGTGATATATAAGTGTGCTCAAATATGATAATGGCAAACTTCGCTGCTCAACCCTCTTTGGAGAAGTTCCAGATTTCTCCTTTCTTGAATGTTGAAGAGAAGCTTGTGGGGAGCGCAGGTGTCACCATATATATACAAAGGAAAGATAAATATAGTGTAGTATGTCTAAACAGGTACAGCAATCAACACAGGAATCATGAATGGAAACTCACATTCTGCCTGTTGTAATATAGCATTTGAAACAGCAATAGATGCAGTGAATGGATTCAGCACTGTGCAGGGGGGTCTGGCTTGTGGACACTCCCTGATGTCAGCAGGACAACCCTCAATAGAATGAAAAAGACGACTCTAGTGCAACATTGTATGTTCACGTTTGATATATTGAAAATAGGCAATTGCTATTGCACTTACATGAGCAACTTGTGCTTAGACACATAAAAATCGATGCGCAGCATAGGTGTGTGTCATCCCCCTCACTCCCGAAGTTGCGTCGCGTCACTTCCGGTCCGGCCCGGCGCGTCACTTCCGGTTTCGTCGGCGATCGCAGAATGGGTCAAAACGGGTTCTGGGGTATGCTGGGCACACGTCTGGACTGCTGCAAGGTTCACTCAACGCGTTTCGCTGGCGTGGCAGCTTCGTCAGGAGTCCGATCTCGATCGCCGACGAAACCGGAAGTGACGCGACGGGCCGGACCGGAAGTGACGCGACGCAACTTCGGGAGTGAGGGGGATGACACACACCTATGCTGCGCATCGATTTTTATGTGTCTAAGCACAAGTTGCTCATGTAAGTGCAATAGCAATTGCCTATTTTCAATATATCAAACGTGAACATACAATGTTGCACTAGAGTCGTCTTTTTCATTCTATTGAGGGTTGTCCTGCTGACATCAGGGAGTGTCCACAAGCCAGACCCCCCTGCACAGTGCTGAATCCATTCACTGCATCTATTGCTGTTTCAAATGCTATATTACAACAGGCAGAATGTGAGTTTCCATTCATGATTCCTGTGTTGATTGCTGTACCTGTTTAGACATACTACACTATATTTATCTTTCCTTTGTATATATATGGTGACACCTGCGCTCCCCACAAGCTTCTCTTCAACATATATCTTAGCATGATATCGTGTACATAATGTGGTTATACTGCACCGACACACTTTATTCGAGCAAATACCCGGTATGTACCTGGCAGATACCTGGAATGCGCCACTCCTCACCTCTGACAAGCCCCGTTGCATTTGCCTTCCCAGCCTGGGTTCATGCCTGGCTGATGGGCGGCTGATCTGTTAAATGATAATGATTAGGATTTAATAGGCTGCAATGCTTCGCGTGTCTACCAGATGGCATAAATTCATGAATTGTAATGCAGTATATATATATATATATATATACTGTGCAGTATTGCAGCCAGCGGGAATAAAATGCTTCAATCCCTGCTTGGAAAATAACTCAATGCACTCGGGCAGAAAACAGTCACAAACCTCAATACACCCGGGTATACCCGAATTCGTGGGACTAGCCAAGCTCGAATAAAGTGTGTCGCCAGTGTATACCAAGGTGCATATGTTGTGTGGTCTAACAATTACTATACACCACACTAAATAATACATATACACCCACATATCTGGATCCATCTCCCCTACTATCACCTAATTTGGGTAATAGTGTCAGATACCTACAGGCCATTAGTCCCTTTGGTTTACCAACAACCAAGGTTTAGTTTGGGAGTGTACTGTTTAATATTTATTTTATTGGTTATTTTGACCAGTTGTTATAAGTGTTGTTCGTCTGTGTTTTGTGTTCAACCATTTTTATTAGTTAGAATAAACCAATAAAGGTTAAGTTTTATCTTTCACACATACTACATTACTCCAGTGAGTGCTGGTATTATAGGGGTCTCTTTACACTTGTCTAGGCAAGTGTGTGTCTGTTCAAACTAAATCAGAGAAACAAATATACTGAAATGCTACAGTACAGAAATAAAAGGTAAATACAGCTGAACCCAGTTATAACGCGGTGCTTGGGGTCAACATAATGCGACCGCTTATAATGGGGACCGGGGAAAAATGGCCGCTGCGATCAGGGGTTCCGCATCCGCCGGAGGGGTAGAGCTGGGGTAACTCTTCCAGCTATCCCTGAACCCGGTAGCACCCCCACCCCACGCAGGACTTACCCAGAGCAGCTTAGGAGGGTGCTGGGGATCCGACACCATGGGGGGAGGGGTGTGTGTGTGTGTGTGTGTGTTCGTTCGGTCAGCAGCCTAAACACCCAGCGAGAGAGAAACTAAATAAGAAACCTCCAGTGAATGAAATTGTCGTGAGTCTTGTAAATCCAATGACATCTGTTTAGGAAGGGATCACACCAGGTGTTTTTTTGTTCTCCTAGTATATTGTTGTGCAAACAGAAAAAAATAGCACTTCTAAAGTGCTGCTCTTAGTTTTTGCACGTGTTGAAATGTTTATATTGATGCTTCTATGTTAATGGTATGCAATGATTTGGGGGCTATTAGGGGAATTTATTTTAGACTGGGAGGTTTTTTTTCTAAAATGTCTCCTGGATTCCTGCAGGGTGTAGTGGGGGAGGGACAGGGTGCAAGTGAATGTAAGGGCAGAGTGCACAACAGACCTGCAAACAAGACGGGAACGGGCTCCTGCAGACAGGACTGATCGTATGAAATGCAAGCAGCAGGGATATACAAAGAGGCAAATTTTTACAAATTTTTGTTCACCTTATTTTCTTGGTGTCAGAAGTGAAAGTAGGTTTAGTGTTGGAGTCTGCAAGGGAATGCAGGGAGAGGGAGAGTTCATATTTAGTGGTGTGTGTGTGTGTGTGTGTGTGTGTGTGTGTGTGTGTGTGTGTGTGTGTGTGTGTGTGTGTGTGTGTGTGTGTGTGTGTGTGTGTGTGTGTGTGTGTGTGTGTGTGTGTGTGTGTGTGTGTGTGTGTGTCCGTTAGCAATAAAGCATTGCATTGGAAAAAAAAAAAAAAAAAAAAGCAGCTTGCATGGTGGTGTCGGCTGGGGGAAAAGGTAGATGTTCGGGAGCCACACTTAGACCGCGTTATAAGCGGATCCGCAATGTAGCGGATCACGCTATAACGGGGTTGAGCTGTATACTGTTAAGAGAATTAAATAACTATTGCAGAACAACATATGACATTAAACAATTTATTTTGAAAAATATTTTTTTGACTTTAAGGGGCCTATTCTAGTAGCTTTGATTTCGTAATTGCAAAATCCAACTTGTTGGCATGTTAATCGCTCATGGTATGAAATTTGTGAAAAAAACAGTATTCAATAAGGCTAATTGCATTTTATATACTGTTTGTTAAAAAAAATGATGCACGTTAGTATTTGCATTACAAGCTAAATGACCGGAAGGTGCCATTTCGCTCCACCAGTCTGGAAGAGCTGCGCAGTGAGAGCAGAGAGAACCTGCATCTCTGAGCACAGCTCTTACAGGCAATTGCATTGGATTTTTTAATGGCGTAGTTGCCCCCAGGTGGGTGGTTAGACATCCTGAGTGGTTGGTGGGAGGAGTTAACCCCTTAATTACTTTATCGATAGTAACCAATATAATGAAGGGGTTAACCCCTCCCGCACACTCCTGAGAGGCCTAACCACCCACCCTGGTGCAACTACAACCTTCACCCACCCCCTCTAGCACCAAAAAACTGGGTACTGCTGTTTAACCCCTTCATTAGCGGCAGGCAATGAAGCTCGGCTGTTATTTTAGGATTGAAGCAGGGGGTCCCCAGACCTGAAATTAATGTGGTTCAGCTCTGGAGACATCCTGCTTCAAGCCTATGTAGTAAAAATAAATAATACTCCATCTGATACAAATCGCAAATCGTATCTAAAACAAAAAACAAGTATTTCAGCAGCGATTTAGATCACGGAACGACTTGAATAGTAATTATTGGCAAAAAAATAGCGTTTCAGCCTTTTTTGACCTACTGCTCGAATTGTGAGCTCAAGAGTGATAACGAATATAAAAAACCCGTTTACAAGCGATTTTGATATGCAATAAATGCTTACTGAATGCAACACATGATACACATGCAAAATCCCTTGTAAAGTGCACTTCACATGCGTTAAACTGTCACTTACGGAAGTATGTGAATAAGCCCCTAAAGGTCCACACCAGCGCTTGATGAATCTGCCCCATAATCTCTGAAAACACTTTTATTCACGCTAAAATAAAAATACTTACTATCAGTAGCTGCATAAGTTGCATTGAAACCTGCCCTTTCTACAGTTGAATCACTGAAGAACCAAACTGTCAAGAAGTTGCTTGTAGAAAGGAAATATGCAGGTGTATTCGAACCACAGAATGTACCTTGTAAATTATTATTTATGCTACTGCCATCGAACACCTAAAACACAAAGGGTAAAGCATTTCACTGGTTGAGTGGAACATTTTTGGCAGCATTAATCCATCATTCACTTTATCTCGGCAATACAGAAC
Organism: Ascaphus truei; assembly: GCF_040206685.1. NCBI lineage: Eukaryota > Metazoa > Chordata > Amphibia > Anura > Ascaphidae > Ascaphus > Ascaphus truei. The sequence goes on from NC_134484.1 coordinate 412,249,754, forward strand.
TCCAGGAGCCACTTACAGTAGAGGCAACTCTTATTCGAACAAAAACCAGTGGCATTTCCCCAAAAAACCCAGGAAACACCCAGGTACATTCTGAATACATGCCTTAAACTTTCCTTAAACTAGCCCCAGCATTTCTGCATTGATTAATGGCCTATCAGATTAACAGCGGGGGTCCCTGGCAGTCCCATTCAAACTGAATGGGACTGCCAGGGATCCCTGCTGTGTTAATCCTATGGGTCGTTAGTCAATGCAGAAATGCCTTAAACGTGCCTCAAACTAGCCCAGAACATACCCAGCACATACCCAGCACATACCCAGAATGTAACCCGGCTAGTTTACGGCAAATGTTAGAATAAACGTTGCCTCTACTGTAGGTCTCTGGAAAATAAACTCTTTGGCCGGGAGTCATCAATCCGGGACGCGGGACATCTCGCCCGATCTTGCGGTGACCGCCGTTGACTTGAATGACAATTACCGCCGGATGGGAAGCAAAGTCTTGCATCGCAGCTTTATGACTCACGGGCTGTGTCTGATTCCTTTCAGTGGACCAATGTACCCGTGTTTGGGGGCGCTTGCTTTCTAAAATACGGTTTACATGTCTGTCCTTTGAAAGCTTGTATTTAATAACTGATAAACAGCTATATATCGAGCCAATGAAATATATCACATGCTACACAGAACATGTTGGGTCTAAAAATATTAACATTGATTCATTCATTTTCATTGCTAGTAATGTTTTGAGAGTTTGACTTTTGTAATTCACTTAATTTATTTAAGTCTATAGACCTGAGGAAATAATGAATTCAGTACATAGGGTTCCCTTAAAGCTGCAGACCAAGCAATATCCTACATGTGTGCTTTTAAAAATAAATCAGTTCTGTACTGTGAGAAAATACTTGTAGCAATTGCTTAAGATCCTGAGTATGTTACACACAAAGGGGCCTATTCTAGTAACCTTCATAACCCACTTATCGAGATTTTTTTAGCAGTTATAAGCTCAAAATAGCTACAGCTATTCAGAAAGCCTCGATAAGTGAGCGGCAAAAGCATTTTATCGCCATACCGGGGCCTGTATCTCGGGAAGTAGGGGGTCCCCGAGGCTGAAATCAACTTTGTTCAGCTCAGGAGACCCCATGCTCACACGCACTATGAATAAAAATAAAATGTAAGCAGCTTCGTTAACTTAGCAGCTATCCGCCAAGGTAATGATTTTTTATTAGGAAGGGGGGTGGGGAGGCGGCTTGATACTAGTGTGCGGGAGCAGAGTGTCTCCTGAGCTGAACAAAGTTGATTTCAGCCTTGGAGACCCCCTACTTCCCAAGATACAGACCCCTTTATGGGGTGCCGGCATCCCTCTGCTTTGTTTATATCCCACGGTCACGTGACCCACAGGATTTTTACATGGCGGAAACGGGGCATGTATCTCGGGAAGTAGGGGGTCCCCGGACCTAATATCAATGCGGTTCAGCTCCGGAGACCCCTGCTACATTTACTGTAATGTTTCAAATTAAATAAAACCCCCGCGATCGCCTGTGGGAGGCGCGAAGTTAGAGTGACTGATTCAGCCTCTCTCTTACTGCGCATCTCTTACAGACAGGCAGACCCCGGTAGGACTCACACTGCAGGGACCCCCTGCTGTGTTAATCCGATGGGCCATTAAGTCTGCAGCTGAATATATCGAAACCTCCAGGCAGCATAACGCAACATTTACACAGGTACATGTTCGAATAACGGCCGCTGCATCTGTATATATTGCACAAGGGACACCAGCTTTAACATTTTTAAGGAAAATTTACAAGCAAATCATTTATTTTATAAAGATTTTTACAAGCTTATCACTTATCAGCATTTTATTCATTATAATATAGGATTAATAGGTTCCAACCTTCAACCTCTGAAAAGAAGCTGCCTCACATACAGATTCCTGTAAGTTGGAGATGAGCTTTTCTGTATCTCCCCAATTTCCAGGAATCACCTGCAAGAAGAACCCTCCCCGAACGTATTGTTCTGCATAGAGTTCCCCATGACTGCATTACAGCTGTGTGTTCTTACTTTGACAAAATCATATCTGCAACTTCCAGAAGAATCGGATTCCAGTGAAAAGGCAGTAAATGTCAAATTTATCTGCGTGTTAACAGGAGCAACAATGTTCCATACGCAGTCCAAATTGTTGTCATATTTACCATCCACATTAGAGTCCGGAGAGAAAAAATTACCAGTTGCACTGGTGAGATAACCGCCACACCCTTGTTGAGGTCCTAGGACAGAAACAGTTCATAACATTAATGAATGCAGATCGTTCTGTAGGTTGTAGATAGCACATTTCTTACTATTGTACTTCCTCGCAATGTACAGGCCCATACAGTATTTACTAAGCAGTGCTATAAGACACGTATGGTCCACATTGTCTCATATCAGAAGTATATTCACTGCCTAGTGAATATTGTTAAATACTTTCTGCAGTACCATTGTCTGAAATGCTCATGCAGACTATTCTTCAGATCTTTGTATATGTTGAATGATAGCATACTGTACATTCAGCACCTGTCTGCCTTTAAAACGCAAATTTGCAGACCGTAAGTCCTATGGTGTTATCTTGATCTATAATATCGATTTAAATATTTTTTTTTTTATTATCATTACTGTATTATTATTGTTCAATGTAGTATCAAGGCCATATCACCAAAAATCTGTGCACTCTTTTCAATGACCAAATCAACTACTAATATTCCTCTTCTCTACATTTGACAGGGAAGAAATGGTGAAACACTTTGCATTACATTTAATGGAACTGAAGATTTAAGAATAGATGACTGAAAATGTAAATATTGATATACAGTGCTGTAGGTCTTCCTCTGAAAAAAATAAGCAAGTTAAATAGCATTATCACATTGAGAAATACATGTAAGGTATTAACACTGGGAATTACATAGCTAATATTAAGCATTTGCATAGAAAACATTTAATAGGTTGGTTGAAGAGACCTGTAAGGTTTTGACATTTCTATTCAAGTGTTCTGTCTTCTATTAATAATAATATTGTCTTCCTATGATGTACTGTACGCAATGCTGTAAATAGACATTTGCAGGCACATGTCCCTGAGCTGCAGCGCTTGCTTTTGGCATCTAAGCCACGGATATGGTGCAGGGAAGAGCGCTGAGCTGCGCTGACGCTCATGCTCAAGCAGGAGATTTTTCGTGTCCTTGCATGAGCGTCAGCGAGCGCGCTTGTGTGCCGGGTGGGAGCCGGGTGGGAGCCGGGCGGGAGGCGGGGCTAGCGCGCCACGTCACGCGCCGACGTCACGGACTGCCATTGGCTTCTGGCAGTCACGTGACCGGCCCTGCGCTTCCCTCAGCGGGAAAACTAAAATGGGGTTGTCGGCTGCAATTCCACACGCCTCCGCACGCCTGCGGAAGCGCCGACTAAAGCCGCGCTGATAGGGATAATGTTTCCCCTCAGCGCACCTCAGCACGGTGTTTGTGACCATGTCCGAGGCCTAATGCACAAGAACATAAAGTGACTTTCCAAAGGTTATAAAACAGTCCTCAAGAGCCACCAACAGGTCAGGGTTTCACGATATCCCTGCTTTAGCAGAGGTGGTGCAGTCGAAGATTGAGCCACTGATTGAACCAACTGAAAATCTGACCTGTTTGTAGCTCTTGAGAACTGAAGTTGCCCCCCTCCCCCTCCCCCGTTATAAGGGAATTACACTGGTTTTTAATCTTGGCTCACTAGCTTCAAAGGCAATGACATTACTATTGGACTCCTAGTGGTAGATTCCTTTCTCCTGTGATAAAAGGGATTATTCAATGAGCCCCAAAGAGGTGTAATCAGCCAAAACTTCCAATCACGTCAATGGCCGTTTTCGGCCGTTTGCAGCGCGATCGCCCACTTTGGGGTTTATCTCATACTGACACTGCTCAAATCCCAAACTGGTTATCGGGGGGCGAAAATATAGTCCCCATATTTGACCCAAAGAAGTGCGATGTCTCTTTTCCCTGCTTCTCTGCTCTAGTGCAGAGCACCTTCTTGCTTTTAAACTTTCAAATCTACCTTTGCCCTGAAGGGGGCACTAATGTTTAGCAATGACATTTCCCCTCACTTCCAATAATGTACAAGCGTTTATATATGACTACATTGACCGGATACTGTACAGTAGTTTAAAGGTCTCTTCGCAGCAAAGCAATGTAATTAGTATTGTGCCATTTCTCTCTGGTGTCAATGGGTGCATGCATAGATGTCCCTGGATGCTGTGGGGTGCATGCCTAGATGTCCCTGGATGCTGTGGGGTGCATGCCTAGTAAAATCTCTTTATTTTGAACCAATGCTGGACTCACTTCCGGTTCATTTCTCCTTGTACAAAACAAAATGTCTAACTAACCTCATAAATATATTTAATACACATAGGTAATTAAAGGTGTAGTCCAATATAGCAAAACAAAAAACATGTTTAATCAACTTATAAGTGTAATCAGTTTCCTTAGAAAGAGGAATTAACCCTTTGGGTGCAGCATGGGTTCTGGCGCTCTGGGCGCCCCGTGATGTACAGTAGTGGCTACGCCATGCCGCGGGACAGCTTGTTTTTAAGCTTGGCTCGCATAGAGCACACAACGCGATCTGCAGTGAAGGGAAATGGAAGAGGGACACTCCTCCGTTTTCCCGTTTAAGGGCCGCCCCGGTCACATGCCGGAGGGTCCATAGCACTCTTGTTCCCCGAACCCTCCGGCGCTCTAAGGGTTAAAGCAGGGGCGTCCAACTTTTTTTTACCCGACGACCCAATAGATGGGCGCACATTTTTGGCCGGGCCGCTGTCCTACTGCCCCCTACATCCGGGTGAAATAGCTAAACCTAAATTAAATAACGGCAAAAGTAAACAAGGATATTAAACACATTCAAGTATTACAAACATTTGTTATTGTGGCCGGGGCCGCAGGCGCCTCACCCCCTGGGTGAAAGTAACAATTCTACTTCTTTCCAGGAACGTCCCTTTCTCCATGTCTGTTGAATTCAATCAAATCAGCTACTTATCTTTATCCGACAAGTAATGTCTCCATAATTACTATACAAATAATTACTACACAAGCAATGCACAAAACAAATTATAATACGTCACTTCTAGTTGTTTTGTTATACATAGTAAACTTCTGTTTGCCATGGAAAAGTTACGTTGAAAAAAATATTTTGCAAAGAGTATGTTTGCATGTTTTGCACAGGACCCCAAACCTATGTCATTAAGCGCATTGTGACGTCATACAATGTTTAATGTGCACATAGGGATTCTGGGCAGTGATATGCAAATTATCATCTAATGGGCACGTCACCTTTAGCTTGCTATCCACTTTATTACATTACTTTTATTCCAGAGATTTTGCCTGCTGCATTACACAGTTTACTCAACTAAGCCTGGATCAAGGAAATGCAGAATTACAATACTTACACTTGTCAATATTTTTTTTTTTAAGTGTCAGTCCTTAGTTGACTTTCATTGTAGCCGGGACTGGCCCTTTAATGTATTAAGTGTCTATATGGTGTATATTCAATTGTTTTTTCAAATTGCATTGGTTCCTTGATCCAGGCTTAATTGAATACATTTGTATTCGTTTTTATATGGCTTAGGACACATCTGTTGTAACAACTGAATTAAAATATGGCAATTTGACTACTAATATATCTTGACCACGTGACTAATATTGTGCTGAAATGAGGGGAGAAGGCTTAGTTTGAGGAATTATCCAGGCCTCACTTCACCATGGTATACATCCATTTCATACTGCTTTGTTATTATGTACAACTATACAATATTCCCAACGTTTCCACTGATATTGTAGTGTTGCAATAAAAAAAAAAGTGCAGTGAAAGTATATGGAAGTGCAGTACTCATGTTCCTTCCTTTAATGCTTAGTTGTATATTCATTTCTTTATTCTTTATCATGGCAAATTATTTATAATATACAGATTTTTAGGAAATGCAGAAATATATGTAGCGCTAGGACAGATATAAAGGTCCCCACTAAACAATGACAGTCCGGGGGATCATTTCATTTCTCACCTATAGATTCTCCATACCAATCTTTTTTCCTAATATTCTTTTTACTTGACACGTTTATTCCCGAGGGCATGTAAGATATAATAAAAAGACCATCCCACACCTTCCTATAAGGATTCAGAATATTTCTTAAAAAGTCCCTACAGTATGTAGTCTGTGTGAAAGTGTGTTCCTCGTTCTACATACTATAATGAAGCAAGCAGTCCCCCTATTAAAGGAATGAGGGTTATGAGCTGAAAGAGAGCAAAGTAGAACAAAAATAAAATTATTTCGGGAAAGTCGTATTTGGGAGGCAATAAAATCTCTTTACTTGAAGGAATATGATATGTGAATCACTGCAGTGGGAGACTCCTTATATTAAGTGAGTCAGACTTGGGTTGGCAATGCTCTGGACATCCAGCTTGGTTAGAGTAGTTTAGCTCCAGCACTTATTGACTCATTATTGTGTGCAGCCTTTGCTTGAGGCAGGACGAAGTCACCCTTACCGAGGGGAGAGGTGAATCAGCGGGCACAACGGTGCAGAAAAAAAGTTGCAAAGGCTTGACTGGGCTATAAAAAGATTCTTTATTCAAACATGGATTAAAAACAAGAGGAGGGGAAATGGACCCCTGCGCCTCTAACGCGTTTCACCCAGAATGGGCTTTCTCAAAAGCCCATTCTGGGTGAAACACGTTAGAGGCGCAGGGGTTCATTTCCCCTCCTCTTGTTTTTAATCCATGTTTGAATAAAGAATCTTTTTATAGCCCAGTCCAGCCTTTGCAACCTTTTTTCTGCACCGTTGTACCCGCTGATTCACCTCTCCCCTCGGTAAGGGTGACTTCGTCTTGTCTCCGCACACAGCAAGGAGCACACAGACCAGGATCGATATGGACTTATGTGAGTACCTGATGATTATTACTTGAATGGGAGCTCCCCCAGGTTCACTGGCTCATATAGTTGCTGGATTTTTGTAAGGGGTCTGGGAGGGTCTTAGGGCTTCCCCCAGACAACCCTTTTTATCCTTGCCAGACCGTGTTCCAACTAGGGGTTAATTTACATAGCTCCACACAGTTATTCAATATATCACGTGATCCGCATGCAGTAATTTATTTCTACAAGTGGGTTAAATGCTCTGTAGCACTAGTTAATTGAGGGACTCCACCTCAATATTCCTCTGCTTTGCTTGAGGCAGCTTCAACTCTGGAAAGGCTACTGACCACTCTGGCAGTGATTCAGATACTCTATATCTGCAGCGGAAAGAATAGTGTTAAAGACCTTCGGGTTTATGAACACTATCAAGCAGGGGCGGATTGTACATACCTGCCAACCGGGTGATTCCTTGAAGAACGGCCCTCCTTCTGCATCGTCACAGCGCCATGTGACATCACGTTGTCATGGCAATGCACCACCATGTGACATTTTGGCGTCATGATGACGTGTCGCCATGTGACGTTGCGGCGTCATTTAACATCTGGTCACCATCACAATGCAACGCTGCAGGAGGGGGGCATTCCGTAAAAGGTAAGACACACACTTTCTCTCCCACCTCCATCTCCCTCCTCTAGTCGCACGGAAGTTGGATGCTGGCGCCGACAGCATGAGGGAGAAAATTACAGGCGGTCAGGGAGCTGGGGAGCTGCTTGCTGCCACTACTGGAGAGCCGCAGCACCGGCACACCGCACCGACCTACCGGGGCTACTCCAATCACCCAATAGGGCAATCCGCCAATGGTATCAAGGCACAAAGAGTTGCTCTAGATGCATGACAGAAAAAGGTCCTATTGCTTTCAATTAGAAGTTTTCCTTTGATGCATAAGGTGCAGATTTTTTTGTCCCAGAATAGCACCACACTTGATGCATATAACTTGGGGACAATTTGATCTGCAGCAAATGTGAAGTACACATCAAGCCCTGTCAAAAAGTAACTCTTTGGATACCACAATCCTAATGTTATACAAGAATATTAAACAGAGCCGTTGATTGCGGCCCCATATGCAGAGCGGTAGACTTAAAAACAACACGGCAAAATAATGTCTGTACCAAGTTGGTACAATACATTGGTTCCCAGAGTGGTAACCCAGTCTCAACATCACCACAAAACAAATACACAACAAAAAGCCTAATAACAAAGCTCGGAGCCCCAAAATCCAGAACTACCACCTTTATGCCATTCATAACTTAACATTAAACCCATTAGCTTGTTACAAGTTTCACTTTAACCCTTCTGCTGTCAGAAGGTTCTTGCTTTACGCTCTAGTGAAGATCAATGTATGCATTGGAACATTGAAAAGACTGACACAGTAAGTGTACAGAATTATTGTACTTGTCTCCTTGGTAGTGTATACACACATAGGAGGTAGGATTGTAGAAAATCCTATCCCCACAAGAATCCCTCACAATTGCACTCGTGATGTAATTATTGCTAGGATAACAGTGATCCAGGATAGTATCCTATATAACCAGTCATAGTGAGTAGAAAAAAACAAAAAATGTTCTGGCTTCCCCATCCTCCCTCTCAACTCCCTTCCCCCCCTCTTCACAGCTGTTCAGAGCTGCGTCCCCCTCCCCCCACTGTTCACAGCTCCGATTCCCCCATTCAATGCTTTGTTCCCCCCCCCCCTGTTCACAGCTCCATCCCCCCCACCCCCGTTCACAGCTCCGTGCCCCCCATGTGTTTGGCAGCTGAGCTGACTGAGGGGGGAAGTGTGTGTGTGTCAGTCAGTGAGTGTGTGTGTCAGTCAGTGAGTGAGTGTGTCAGTCAGTGGGCTTCCCCCCTTCTCTCCTGACTCCCTCTCTCCCCCCTCTCTCCTGACTCCCTCCCCCCTCCCCCTCTCTCCTGACTCCCTTCCTCCCCCCTCCCCCCGTCTCCCTCCCCCCCTCTCTCCTGACTCCCTCCCCCTCTCTCTCCTGACTTCCTCCCCCCCTCTCTCCTGACTCCCCCCCCCCCTGCACCAGCGCCTGTCCACTGGGCGCTGCCATCTTACCGGGGGCAGCTGCAGGAGGAAGGGGGTCCTTCTGGAAGCTGCCCGCCCACTGCCTGTCCACTCGGCGCCGCCATCTTACCGGAGGCAGCTGCAGGAGGAAGGGGGTCCTTCCGGAGGCTGCCTGCCCCTGCCTGTCCCCCCCGCACTGAGCTGTTTCGGCGGCGACACTACCCGCATGCTGCTGCCGGCCGGGGCTCGGGTGAGCCTGGGGGGGGTGATGGGGAGGTGAGCCTGGGGGGGTGATGGGGAGGTGAGCCTGGGGGGTGATGGGGGGGGAGCCGGCGGGGAGGTGAGCTGAGGGGTTGAGAAGGAGGGGGAGCCGGCGGGGAGGTGAGCTGGGTAAAGAGGTGTGTGTCTGTGTGTGTGTCAGTTGGGTGAGGCCGAGGGGGAAGGTGAGCTGCGGGTGAGGAGAAGAAGAGAGTGGCAGGTGGGTGACGTCATAGAGCCACCAATCGGATTGGCCAGAGGCTGAGGACCAATCAGATTCACCACATCTACTACCAGACTCACAAATGTCAAATTTATATATTAAGATTGGGGAGATGTAAATATCAAAATTGTAACCCTATATATTCCTCCAATATGTCTTAGATACGCAGTCCTAAGAGAGGTAGTGAAACAGCAAATAATCTGTCACTATATCCCTTCAGTAAGGACACAATTAGAGACTGAACTAGTGTCTCTCAGTATGAAACCTGCCAACACAATTGAATGACAACACTGGACATTAGTCACAAAAGGTTTGAAGTGAATGATTTGGGACCACACGATCCTCTTGCATTGCTCCCCCCACAGGGTCAGCATATATTGGTGTGCAGGGACTCCCCACCCCCTAATTTCTGTCCCGGTGTGTAGTTACTAAACAACAGGGTCAGCTTCTGTGGGGATTAACTGTCACACTTCTGATTTGTTTTATTGACCATGTACCTGAGTGGACAATTATTGTTAGCAGTGACATTTCTGTGATATTTTGCAAGTTTTAGTATTAACATATACTTACACTGTTGATCATTTCTGTATGCCACTTCATTACTTCTACAGTATATACTTTCATGCGTGGCCGCATATGATCACGTGCTTATATACACACTAGTGCTTTATGTGAGTGTTCATAATTTATAGCGTCCTAGTGACGTCGTACACCCCTATAGCCTTTACACCACAGGCATAGGTGTCAGCGTTTTCTGGAAGTTTACAGTGCTTATGTTTATAGTTCTACTTTGGATTTTTTTGGCACTTTGCCAACTTTGTGACCCCCTATGGGGAGTGAGCACTGTTTCGATTTCAGTTCTCTTTATTCATTACATTTTCTGGTAGCAATCATTCTTTAGTTACCCTCAATAAAGCATTTTATACAACAACCATTTTTGTTTGGTCCAGTTTTTCTCAGTTGTGCTGCACGTTCAGCAGGGTGCTCTCCTTCATCAGACTTTGAGTGCATTTTTTAGGGCCTTATCTGTATGCAAACTGTCTTTGCGTCATACAGTGTTCTTTGTGTCTGATTATTATCCCCCTGCCCTATTGCACCAGTCTGGATTTCTGACCTTTGCGGTGACACTAGGTTGAGCGGGTGCATCTCTTCCTTGTCTCTTGTACAGTACATACAGTACATTTCCCAGCAAGCCGTCATGCATGTGTGGCTTCATAGACCTCGGCCAAGCTTCCCGCTGGCGTGCTGAGGCGCGCTGAGGCTCAGGGAAAGCGGGCACTTTCCCTGCGCGCCATCAGGGGGCGGGCCGGGGCGGGCGAGTGACATCACGGAGCTGGTTCGCCTTCATTGGGCGAACCACTCACGTGACCGGTCCTGCGCGCCAACAAGCAGGGAAATGTTGAATTTCCCTAAGACCTACGCTTCCGTGCGCTTGTGGAAGCATTGGCGAGCCCCTACTAAAGCCGCTCTAATTGCGGCTGTAGGGGCTCAGTGCTGAGCAGGAGCGCGCCTCAGCGCGCCTCCGCCAGCAAGCAGGTAACATGGCCGAGGCCTAAGCCTATAACTCACACCCCTTACTACTACTCCCCCCTGAATAAACACGCACACACTTACAGTATATATTATACAGGACTACAGAAACCAGCACACTCAATATTTAAAGTACAAAACAGTGCAAATGTATTGATCAATGTTTCGTTCACCACTGGGATCTTTTCCAAGAAGGGGGATAACGTGAAAAGAACACCTAATATATTATATTATACATACTGTACTATTAGGTGTTTTTTTTCATGCTGTCCACCAGTGAGACCGAAACATCAATCAATACATTTTTGTTGTTTTTGACTTTTGATATTGAGTGTGCTAATTCCTGTATATTACATTACCTGTCGTGCAACTCATCTATTGCCGATAGTTTGGAGTGCTGTACTATTTATATGAACTAAATATAGATTTTGCTTCATCAGATTGCTGTGGACTCTCAGAGCACAACCCCACACGTTTTAACTTCCAGGAGGCCCTCTGCAACTTCCCCCTGTTGGTATGCCATGATCATACAACGCTGAATGCTATATACAGTATATGAAAGTGTAGTATATGCAAGCAAGGTAAAACACAGCTATTTGCCACTGAAGTGGGAGATCACAGATCAAGGCACATATGTCATAATTTAACATTCAAATCTTACAAATACATTATAAAACATACTGTTTGTAATGACATTAAACTGCATTGTCCCACTGACCTCAAGCAAGTCTGATTTTTTTTAGCCAATTCTATAGAGACCCTGCAAAGCTTTAATGAATTGCAATCTGCCAATAATGCTTTAGTTTATGTGCAATTGTTCTGTCATTGCTAGAAAACAATGATTTCACATGGAAGTTCTGTCCCAATCCGCCTTTATCTTTACAGTTTATACTTATATCAAACTAGCAATGGATATTTTTACAGATGAACTACCACTGCATATACATTGGCACACCATAAATGCATGACACAAAATGCCTTTGATACAAAAAGCATGACTTTAAGTCACCAGAATTGCATCAATCACTATGAGTAATAGGCATGAACTATCACAAGGATCGCCCAGATTGAAAGAAGAAGTTGCTGCAGGACCTTTGCCTTCTCAGTATCACTCCTACCAAAATATTACTGAGAAAACATATCTGCAGTGTTGGGTAGATATTTCACTAACTAATCATTTAACATCTAAGTCTAAAGCAAAAGCATTAATCCATGGCAACCTCCAATTCAATATCCCACCAGGACAAATATCAGTCATACTACAGCATGTATCAAGGTGTCTGCAACAAAGACAGTCAGAGTATGGAGTATTTTCCATATGTCTTCTGTTAGATTTTGGTAATAAAACGGATTTGCACAAAGTGTACAGTATCCCGAGTAGTAAGCACGCATGCACATACAGACACAGCAATGCTACTGCAACGTTTGGCGCACTGCTGCAGGTGTAATGGTGCTGTAGCCCCGTCCCCTTCTTGCGAGCGGCTGATTTAAATCAATGGCTTCTTCTCACGCTGGCGCGTTACTTTGAAAATGTGATGCTAAATGATGCAGATAACACTTTTATACTTTTACACTATTGTGTGTGTGTGTGTGTGTGTGTGTGTGTGTGTGTGTGTGTGTGTGTGTGTGTGTGTGTGTGTGTGTGTGTGTGTGTGTGTGTGTGTGTGTATATATATATATATATATATATTCAAAAAATAAATAGATGATACCGTTCTGTGGCTAACGAAATGCTTTTATTTGTGCGATTTTTCGAGATACACTGATCTCTTCTTCTGGCGATGTTACAATGAATGAAGCAAGCAAAAGGTATACTTAAAAACAGTGTCTCTTGGAATGTTATCTGTGCTGGTCCTTCCCCCGGTGTGGATATACCTCTTCATGAAAATATGGAAGATACCACATTGTACCGCAGGTACTGATACATTATATATATATATATATATATATATATATATATATATATATATATATATATATATATATATATATATATATATATATATATATATATATACTGAGTTAAGTTATGGAACCATGTTAAAAATGGTTATTGAGGCAAAAAGTGACACTGTGTGCTCATTTGCATGTCATTTCCCAGAATCCCTTGCTGCAGTGGAAGTGCTGTATGCTGGGTGATAATGGGGAAAGGCGGGGTTGCAGACCTGCCTAAGACATGCAGATGAGCATACAGCTATATTTGCATATATATATATATATATATATATATATATATATATACAAAAAGTGCACGCTCCATAGCGCATAAATGTGTATTTAATTAAAACAGGTGAGGCACACTTACACTTACAAAAGTAAGCACTAAAAACAGCATGTGTGATTATTGTATCACCGCCAACGTGTGACTGCTCCGGGACACGATTGCCTCAGAGAGCAAGCTCAGAGCGTGAGCAGGGAAATCCAGTCTGTAGAATGTATACTCGTGTTGGCGCGATGCAGCTAAAGTGCTGTATAAAACTGCTGTAAAGGAAATCCTTGGGTCTTCACATGTGCTCCGACCCGAAACAGACTCCTACGTGATGATGTACCCCTTTTGGGGTATCCGTTGAAAAAGTCACTGATCTGTGATGAAACGCGTCAGGACGTGGAGCGGACACTACATCATCACGCAGGAGTCTGTTTCGGGTCGGAGCAGACTCGGAGCACATGTGAAGACCCAAGGATTTCCTTTACAGCAGTTTTATACAGCCCTTTAGCTGCATCGTGCCAACACCGGGTGAGGGCGGCAGGGAAAGGGTGAGGGCGACAGGGAAAGGGTGAGGGCGACAGGGAAAGAGTGAGGGCGACAGGGAAAGGGTGAGGGCGACAGGGAAAGGGTGAGGGCGACAGGGTGAGGGCGACAGGGAAAGGGTGACACAGGGAGAGGGTGAGGGCGACAGGGAGAGGGTGAGGGCGACAGGGAAAGGGTGACACAGGGAGAGGGTGAGGGCGACAGGGAGAGGGTGAGGGCAACAGGGAAAGGGTGAGGGCGACAGGGAAAGGGTGAGGGCGACAGGGAAAGGGTGAGGGCGACAGGGAAAGGGTGAGGGCGACAGGGAAATTGTGAGGGCGACAGGGAAATTGTGAGGACGACGGGGAAAGGGTGAGGGCGACAGGGAGAGGGTGACAGGGAGAGGGTGAGGGCGACAGGGAAAGGGTGACACAGGGAGAGGGTGAGGGCGACAGGGAGAGGGTGAGGGCGACAGGGAAAGGGTGACACAGGGAGAGGGTGAGGGCGACAGGGAGAGGGTGAGGGCAACAGGGAAAGGATGAGGGCGACAGGGAAAGGGTGAGGGCGACAGGGAAAGGGTGAGGGCGACAGGGAAAGGGTGAGGGCGACAGGGAAATTGTGAGGGCGACAGGGAAATTGTGAGGACGACGGGGAAAGGGTGAGGGCGACAGGGAGAGGGTGACAGGGAGAGGGTGAAGGCGACAGGGAGAGGGCGACAGGGAGAGGGCGAGGGCGACAGGGAGAGGGCGATAGGGAGAGGGTGAGGGCGACAGGGAGAGGGTGAGGGCTACAGGGAAAGGGTGAGGGCGACACAGGGAGAGGGTGACACAGGGAGAGGGAGAGAGGGTGACACACTCACAAACACACACACTCACTCACAGACACACACAGACACACACAGACACACACTCACTCACACACACACTCAGTCACACACACACACTCCCACTGTCACTCACACACACACACACACACATACCCGCAAGGCAGGGGGTTCGCACATGGCAGCGGGGGCCTCCGCACGGCAGCAGGGCCCTCTGCACGGTAGGAGGGCCTCTGTAAGGCAGGGGGGGCTGCCCTACCTCCAGAGGCGGACACCACCGCAGCAGACCCCCCCCCCCCCCCCGAGGCGGACGCCGCCGTAGCATCCCCCACCCCGAGGCGGAAGCCGCCGCAGTGCACACCCCCGAATCAAGCGGATGCCGCCGCAGCACACTCCCCCTCAAGCGGAGGCCACACCACCTTCAGAGGCGGACACCGCCGCTGCCTACCTCCCGCCCCGGGCAGCAAGCGGGGACTCCCTTCAGCCTACCTCCCGCCCCGGGCAGCAAGCGGGGACCCCCCCAGCCTACCTCCTGCCCCGGGCAGCAAGCGGGGACTCCCTTCAGCCTACCTCCCGCCCCGGGCAGCAAGCGGGGACCCCCCCAGCCTACCTCCCGCCCCAGGCAGCAAGCGGAGATCGGGGGCCAGGAGGGGGAGGAGATCATGGGCAGGGTGGGAAGGAGAACGGGGGGAAGGGGCTAACCCAGAGCTGTCTGCCGGCCCTCTTCCCCGCGTCAACCCAATCAGGGAGGGGGATTATTTATTTATTTAAAAAAAAAATTTGACACGAGCAGGGGAATTCCTAGAGCCGCAGCACGGCTCGCCAGCGGCCTAAATCCACTCGCCACGGGCGTGTGGTTATAACTGTTTGTCGAACACTGTGTGTATATATATATATATGTATATATATATATATATATATATATATATATATATATATATATGTATGTGTGTGTGTGTGTGTGTGTGTGTGTAACATCCTTTCCCCCCTTGTCTAGGGTGACCACGTGTGATGTTATTACCTGAGTGGCAAACAGGAGGCCTGATGCTCCACCACTGGAAGCCTGGGGTGTGTGTAATGAATATACTAACAGCGCCTCCACCTGGGAGGGATCCTCACACAGTGGCATTGCCCCTCCCAAGACAATACAGTCAGTAATTGCACACAAGGGTATATGTAACAGTATTTACTGAACAGTAACTTATAACAACTATGCAACATAACATAACACCACATCACATCACAGTATAATGAGCACCCCACCCAGTATCACCAGTGAGTGTCCCAAATGTACTTTGGGGGCTAGGCACCCTGCTGTCCCTTTCCCAGTGTCCAGCCCACCCAAAAGTGTAAGGAGTAGCGCTCTCCCGTGAACTGTTGGTGCACTTGTTGAGGTACCTGCCAAGTACTCCAGTACTCGGTGCGGCCGACTTACAAATGAGGATCCATCTGATCCAGCGACGTGGCCCTCAGCGATGGTGTCCGCTTCTGCATTGGGTGGACTCCGGTAGGAGGGTCTCACCTTTAAGAGTCTTTGCTAACACCGCGGTGGTCTGGTCCCAGACCACAGACGGCAACACCACACGGTGTCTTCCTTGTGTCCCTGACACTATAGAAAAATGGGTAAGCGTACCTATCTAAGGGGCCTTCCCTCCAGCAGTCACCCGCTTCACGTGATTGGGACCTATCTGGGACCTAAGGGGAATTTCTAGCCTAGTCTGAGTGCCACTGACATTCAGACCCTCCCTTCCCCTTGTCTGCCCTGGCTCCAACTAAATGACTCCTGGCAAACTGACTCCTGACAAACTGACTCCTGACAAAATGACTCCTGACAAACTGACTCTTGACAAACTGACTCTTGACAAACTGACTCTTGACAAACTGACTCCTGACAAACTGACGCCTGACAAACTGACTCCTGACAAACTGACTCCTGACAAACTGACTCACTGACAAACTGACTCACTGACTCAATGACTAACTGACTGACTGACCCCTGACTAACTGCCACACTCACTGCCTTAACTGTCAGAATCTCTCAGCCCTATTGGTTGCCTGGCAACATGTGGACTGCAACCCCTGAGGCTGTTGGAACTTGCAGCTATACTCCTATGGAAAGGTAAGAGGACAAACAGGGGACCAGGGGGACTCAGGCTACATATGTATCATCAGGATAGTGTGCCATGATAAATCAAAGTGACCCAGATTTCAGAGCTGCTTCAACAATATCAGACTTTTTGCATTGCATGTATCTTGCCGGCAGTAATATGAATCAGATTTTCCTTTTCTCACCACCATATCTTTGATGCAGATTTTATACACAATATCAGCATATTGTTTAAGGAATCTGTACTGCAAAAGATAAGAGCATCACAAGTAAAGTATTGTGTATAGTAATAGGTGTGGTTGCTTTAACACGCCTTAACCCCCACTCAAGCTTTGCTTTGTAAATCTGAGCCATTAAAATGGTACAGGGTAAGTTTTAAGAACCCTGATTTGGAAAAAAATATGATTGTGTCTTTCAAACACCTTAAATGTGCAAGGAGAGCTCAGGGGGGAAGCATGTTTTAGGAATAAAAAATAAGATTGGGCAAATGCTAGTGTAGCTACTTCCGGAGATAGACTAGAATACCTGAGGAGAGGAGGGGCAACTAAGTGAGGATAACTGGAACTTCTACGAGGTGGGTGGAAACAAGGTTATTAAGGTCAGTCAGAGAGGAGAGAGAAGAGAGCTGAGAGCTCAGATTGGTGGTATGGTGTGAAAGAAAAGAAGACATTGATGGCCATATTTCCTGAGTGGTGCTAAGCCATAAAACACTTTACGGACCATTTAAGTGTTTGTTAAGGTGTCACGGCTTAGCACTGTTTAAGAAATATAGCTCTTTTATGATGCATTCAAGTGAATGGGCCATAACATGTCTCATGGCACTGTAAGGCTAAGGCCTTGCTGCCTTAGACCACGTGCCCGCACTGCAGAAAGGCGGTGCGTGGAGAGGCACTTGACCGCTATCTGCGGTCTGTAGGGAGCGGGAGTGGGAGCTGGAGCGGGGGGGCGTGGCCAAAACGGGTCGGGTGGGCGCTTCAATGACGTCGGGGGGCGGGGCCATCACACTGTGTGCCAGGGGTTCCCTCCCCCGCCTCCCCGCTCCCGAAGCCTCCCTGCTCCCCGACGCCTCCCTGCTCCCCGACGCCTCCCCGAAGCGTCCCCTCCTCCTCTCCTCATTGGCTCACTGCCACACCACGTGATGCGTTGCCGCTTGGTATGACAATTCTCTTGCATCCCCTGGCGGCTGACGCGTCACAGCATGTAGTGAGCCCTGCAGGGAGGAGGGAATGGGACCGGCTCGGGAGGATACCAGGAGATGGTGAGTAGCGCGCACGCGGCTGCGCACGCCGCCGGATGCAGCGGGACCAAAGCCTAAGACCGAGAGGAAATAAATCCATAGATATATGTACTGATACTTGCAAAAACAACATACATTTGGATTTGGGTGCATTAAAACCTTTTCATTGACAAATAATGTGCAATTACAATGCCTCAATTGTACCTTAGACACAAGTGAGCATGGCTTCTTGTTACCATGCCATGGTCTTTAGAAGTACCAAATCAGCTCTTAATCCGTCATATGATCTGATCATCTGCACTCTGCATAGAAAATCAGATATACCAACAGCACAGTTAGTTATTACTTAAAGATCTTTTGAGGTCACTGTGTTCTGGCCAATTTTCCAGTGAAGAGCTATTTAATGTTTTCAGCTATAAGTGACTAGACCTTAAAAAAAACATGAGTATAAACTAAACTGTATTGTACAAATGCAGTAAAATTAGGCCTACAATGATCAACTCTGTACTTTGTACGTATATTGTTAGAGAGATGTGCCAAATTTCGTTAAAAAAAAAAAAATCATATGCTCGGCTCCACAGAATTACGTTATTTAATTAACAATACACTAACTGATGTTAACGCTTCATTAAGTGGTAATGGGGATCTTAAACGCTCCCAAAGTTAGGGTGAAGACCAGCCATTAATTTTAACTTCCAGTAGTGTTAATGATATGCAAAAGAGGTGTGGAATACCTCAACACATATCCATAGCAGGTAGATTCCCACCAATGACATTGTGGATTTTGCCAACCAAGTTTACTTGGTTGAAAAAAATCTGTGATGTCATAAGTAATGGTGTGAATCATGTTACAGTGAGCAATCTCATTGGTTGCTGTATTGTATTGTATTGTATGTCTTTATTTATATAGCGCCATTAATGTACATAGCGTTTCACAGTGGTAATAAAATAAATAACAGATAATATAAATAACAGATCATGGGAATAAGTGCTTTAGACATAAAAGTAAAAGTAACATTAAGGAAGAGGAGTCCCTGCCCTGTAACATGTGATACCATTACATGTCTTCTCTGACAGCCCTAACCCCTAGATAAGAAGCTGTAGCAGAAGCCATATCTGTTGGCTAAAGAGGACATCTTTAGCCACACTCACTCCCCTTCTCCACTGGTGTAATTAAGTTACATATACAGAATACACACACACACATATATATATACATATATACAGTGGTTGACAAATCACCAAAAAATCTACTCGCCACACAAAAAAATCTACTCGCCACCTAGAACCAAACGTGTGCTGCTTGGGCCAATATTTACTCGCCCGGTGGTTAAATCCACTCGCCCGGGGCGAGCAAATGTATAGGTTTGTCGAACACTGCATATATATATATATATATACAGCTAAACCCCGTTATAACGCGGGTCTCGGGGTCCACCCCGAGACCACCGCGTTACTAACGGGGTCGCGAGAAAAAAAAAATGGCCGCCGCTTTAGCGCATATTCATCCCACGGGACAGGAGATGGGAGCGGGCATGTCCCTCCGCTCCCCGCTTCCCCCTGTCACCGCGGGACAGCCCGCGGGGCAGGAGATGGGAGCGGGGATGTCCCTCCTGTCCCCGCTTCCCCCTGTCACCGCGGGACAGGCCGCGGGGCAGGAGATGGGAGCGGGGATGTCCCTCCTGTCCCCGCTTCCCCCTGTCACCGCGGGACAGGCCGCGGGGCAGGAGATGGGAGCGGGGATATCCCTCCTGTCCCCGCTTCCCCCTGTCACCGCGGGACAGGCCGCGGGGCAGGAGATGGGAGCGGGGATGTCCCTCAGGTCGCCGCTTACCCCAGATCCCTCCACGTGCCCGGTGCTCCCGCTGCCTGCATGGAGGTGGTAGCGGGGGGTATCTTCTCCCCACCGCTGTCCCCGGTGCTCCCGCTGCCTGCGCGGGAGGAGGGGGGGGGAGCGGGTGGTGGTGCTGGTGTAAGTGTCTGTCGTTGTGTGTAAGTGTCTGAGTGTGTGTGTAAGTGTGTGTGAGTGTCTAAGTGTGTCTAAGTGTGTGTAAGTGTGTGTGAGTGTGTGTGAGTGTCTGTGAGTGTCTGTGAGTGTCTGTGAGTGTGTGTGAGTGTGTGTGAGTGTGTGTGTGAGTGTGTGTGAGTGTCTGAGTGTGTGTAAGTGTGTGTAAGTGTGTGTGAGTGTGTGTGAGTGTGTGTAAGAGTGTGTAAGTGTGTGTAAGTGTGTGTGAGTGTGTGTGAGTGTGTGTGAGTGTGTGTGAGTGTGTGTGAGTGTGTGTGAGTGTCTGTAAGTGTGTGTGAGTGTCTGTGAGTGTCTAAGTGTGTGTAAGTGTGTGTGAGTGTGTGTGTCTGTGAGTGTGAGTGTGCGTAAGTGTGTGTGAGTGTGCGTGAGTGTGCGTAAGTGTGTGTGAGTGTCTGTGAGTGTCTGTGTGTGTGAGTGTCTGTCAGTGTGTGTAAGTGTCTGAGTGTGTGTGTAAGTAAGTGTAAGAGCCGGAGCGGGAGGTGAGCGGGAGGTGGGAGGTTTGACAGGGAGGGGGGGCGTGGCTTGAGCGGAGGGACCCGCTACTCTCCCCACCCTCCCTCCACGGACTGCAGGAGGGAGCTGCTACTCTCCCCCCCCTCCCTCCACGGGCTGCAGGAGGGACCCGCTACTCTCCCCCCCTCCCCGGACTGCAGGAGGGAGCTGCTACTCTCCCCCCCCTCCCCGGACTGCAGGAGGGAGCTGCTACTCTCCCCCCACTCCCTCCACTGGCTGCAGGAGGGACCCGCTACTCTCCCCCCCCCTCCCTCCACGGACTCGGGCTGGAGCACTCATACATACACACATACACACATACACACACACACACACACACAGGCACTCACGCACACACATGCAGGCACTCACGCACTCACACACACACACACACAGACAGGCACTCGCACTCACACACACAGACCGCTAACCCCCCCCCCCCGCGCCGCAGTACAGGGCCCGCCGTAGCCGCAGCGCAGGACCCCCCCACCCCCCCACAGCACAATGACTTCCCACCCCCTTAACTTTGTCAAACAAAAGTCACAAGACGTTGTACAGGCAAAATACATCTGTTAAAGTGCAGTTGTCTGTTTATTTCTATATAATAATTGTGTGCAGTGTGCAGTGTTTGTGCAGTGTGTGTGCAGTGTGTCAGTGTGTGCAGTGTGAGCAATGAGGAGTGTGTGTGCAGTGTACAGTGTGTGTGCAGTGTGTCAGTGTGTGCAGTGTGAGCAATGAGCAGTGTGTGTGCAGTGTGTCAGTGTGTGCAGTGTGAGCAATGAGCAGTGTGTGTGCAGTGTGCAGTGTGTGTGCAGTGTGTCAGTGTGTGCAGTGTGAGCAATGAGCAGTGTGTGTGCAGTGTGCAGTGTGTGTGCAGTGTGTCAGTGTGTGTGCAGTGTGTCAGTGTGTGCAGTGTGAGCAATGAGGAGTGTGTGTGCAGTGTACAGTGTGTGTGCAGGGTGTCAGTGTGTGCAGTGTGAGCAATGAGCAGTGTGTGTGCAGTGTGTCAGTGTGTGCAGTGTGAGCAATGAGCAGTGTGTGTGCAGTGTGAGCAATGAGCAGTGTGTGTGCAGTGTGTCAGTGTGTGCAGTGTGAGCAATGAGCAGTGTGTGTGCAGTGAGTGTGTGCAGTGTGTGCAGTGTGTGCAGTGTGCAAAAAAAAAAAAAAAATTTAATTTTTTTTTTTTTTTTTTAAACGGGAGCCACGGGAAAACCGCGTTATAACCGAATCGCGGTATAACGAGGCGCGTTATAAAGGGGTTTAGCTGTATATATATATATATATATATATATATACACACCGTGCTTGACAAATCACCCAAAAATCTACTCGCCGAACCAAAAAATCTACTCGCCACCTAGTCCCACCCCAACTCCGCCTCTAGTCCCGTCCCGCCCCCAACCCCACCTCTAATCCCACCCCCAGCCCCAAATTTAAAAAAAAACATAAATGAAATAAATTGAATAAATTCCTAGTAAGAACATTCGTTTTTGACATAAGTTTATTTATTGTATTACGAGGTAGGAAAGGCGGATGGTCACTACTCCTAGTAACACTACAAGCTAGTAAAATAAAATTACTTTATTAAGAAAAAAAGGTAGGACATCATAGTAGAACCACTCTAACGCGTTTCATCCCTAGCATGGGACTTTATCAAAGAGAATATGGTTCAGTACACAGACACAACTTATATACATGTGAGCCACATCTGATTGGTCAAAACCAAATTGGACACAGCAGATAGTAATAAACACATGAAATGAAAAACATATTAACACTGGCATGTCTGTGGTACAGCGAGAAACTTCATAACATATGATGAACTATATAATCTACTAACCAAAAAGGGGGGAAGGAAAGAAAAATAAAAATAAAGATTATATATAAAGATTAAAAACAACGACCATATTATAATGTCAAATACCCAAATGTTGGAAATTCTAAATAAAGAAAAAAGGAAAAGACTATCATGGAAGAAAAGAAGAATAAGAAAATAATCATGGGAGATAAATATCAACTATGCATAATTGGTACCATTAGGTATTAATGCAATTGTACAGGTAAGTATAGATGATACAGTAATACAAATAGGTATTATTCTTAATAA
Organism: Ascaphus truei; assembly: GCF_040206685.1. Lineage (NCBI taxonomy): Eukaryota > Metazoa > Chordata > Amphibia > Anura > Ascaphidae > Ascaphus > Ascaphus truei. Next base: position 412,272,245 of record NC_134484.1, read on the forward strand.
AATACATTTCATAACTTATTCAAGTTGTTCTGTTATTATTTCCTGAAATAGCAATAAGTAGCAGAAGGTATTATACCAATGTCTGTAAATTGATATAGACATAATACAGTGTTTTATAGTATTATTCATACCTCTATAAAAAATGTTTCAATTCCCAATCGGAATTCATTCCGGAGGGATAGAGAGTATTAAGAGTATAAATCCAATACATTTCTTTCTGATTTAATGTATTCTCCCTGTTACCGCCCCTAGGGTGACGGGGTATATGTTCAATGGCTGTAAAGGAGAAATTGCCAATACCTCCTCTAGGGCATTGGGTGAAATGTCTGGAGACAGGATGGACCAAGTCTTTCCTCTTGATCAGACGGGTATGTTCAGCTATGCGTAACCTCAAGGATCTAATTGTGCGTCCCACATATCTATGGCCGCATGCGCATAGAAGAACATATACAACAAAGGATGTATTGCAATTCAAAAAAGTCTTAATATAAAACTTCCTTGACCCATTTGAATAGGTTATAAATTTAGAAGGTAATGCGTATTGACACATTGAGCAATTTGCGCATTTATGGAAACCTTTAGGTATGGTGCTAATATTAGCAGTTCTTAATTTGGAGTCAAACAGACTAGGAGAAAGATGAGAGGCTAGGGTTTTTGCCTTACGGAAGGTAAATCTAGGGCCACTAGATAATAGAGGGCCAATATCCTCATCAAGGAGAAGAGTATGCCAATGTTTAGATATTATCTTGGAAATAAGTTGAGATTGAGCACTATAGGTAGTTACAAAGAATGGAGTCTGTGTATTTTTAGAAGATATATTGTTAGAATTAGTTGCTTTCAAACCTGTTCTTTGAATCAAAGTATCTCTATCCATAGAGTCAGCTTTATTGAATGCTGCCTCTACGTCTTGTGTGGAATAGCCCCTGGCTATGAATCTGTCAAACATTTCTTTTGATCTTGACAGGAAAATGTCATTGGTAGAACATAGTCTTTTTAGTCTCATAAATTGAGAACCAGGAATATTCCTTATCAATGAGCGGGGATGACAACTCCGCGCATTGAGAAGCATATTCCTGGAGTTCTTTTTGCGATAAATGTCGGTTTGAATAAACATCTCATTGTCAATATACAAGGTTAGATCTAAATAATGAATGTGATTAATATTGTGCTCATATGTGAATTTGATATTATAGTCATTAGTATTTAAATAGTGAATAAATGAAAATAAAGAGTGCTCATCACCATCCCAAATTAATATAAGATCGTCAATATATCTCTTATAAAAGATGATATTTTGACGAAAGAGATTGTTAGAGTGATAAATAAATTGTGCCTCCCAAAAACCCATAAACAAATTAGCATATGAAGGTGCAAAACTCGTGCCCATTGCAGTGCCTAATTTTTGTAAATAAAAATGTGAATCAAAAAGAAAATAATTGTGCGTGAGTAAAAAGAATATTGATTCTTGTAAAAAAGTGCAATGTGAAATTGATAATGTGGATAAATCGAGAAAATATCGTATCGCTTTAAGACCGTGGTTGTGATCAATAATGGAATACAGGGAGGAAACATCTAATGTCACCCACCTGTATTCCTTGTGCCATGTAACAGCCTGTAATTTGACAATGAGATCTGCTGTATCTCTAATGTAGGAAGGAAGTAGAAAAACCAAGGGCTGTAAGAATTTGTCCACATACCGCGATAACCCATCTCCCAAAGATCCAATGCTCGCCACTATTGGTCGTCCAGGAGGGTTGACTAGCGATTTATGGATCTTTGGGAGATGGTGGAATACCGGAATCACGGGATGTGGACAATTCAGAAACTCACATTCCTTGTAACTGATAACATTTAGAATTCTCCCGAGGGACAACAATTCTGTAAATTCTAAGGCATATTTTGAAGTAGGGTCTTCTTTTAAAGGTTGATAGAATTTAGCATCATATAGTTGTCTTAATGCTTCTTGTTTGTATTGGTCAGAGGATAATACAACCAAAGCTCCCCCTTTGTCTGCATTTCTTATTACAATGTTATGATTTTTCTTAATGGAATCAATTTGTTGAATCTCTGTATATGTCAAATTGCCAGTATTAACATTGGAATAGGAAAAGCCTTGGGAAAGTAATTTTAAATCTCGTTCGACCAAATGTTCAAACGTGGTTATGGATGGGCCTCTGTTGTAATTTGGGCAAAATAAAGATTTTTTTCGATATCCAGAGTCTTCAGACCCAAAGAATGGTTGAACAAAAGTATTTAAAGGCTCTCCTTGTGACTCTAACAAATTTTCCATGTCAGTAATAGCACAATGTTCTTGGAAATTGAGTAAATTTATGGTCTTATTATCAAGTTGTGAAGATTCTGAGGGAACCACATCAACATCTGTGCCCAATAAACGATTTCGTGTGGAAAATAGTTTCTTTAAGGAGAGCTTGCGAGTAAATTTTTGGAGATCAATTACTGTTTGGAATAAATGAAAGTTCTGCGTGGGGGCGAACCCTAAACCTTTGTTCAAAAGTTTAAGCTGATCCAAGGAAAGATCTACATCTGACAAATTGATAACATTATCAGGGGAATTTATTCGTATTTCTTCCTCTTGGATCTGCCTCTGCTTTCGTTGTTTTCTCTGGGACCTTCGTGTTCTCCTCGGCCTCTGGGGTTTGACTGTAAAAAAGCCGAGGAGGGTTGGCCAGATGATTTTGGAGCTTTGGACTGAAACATAGTAGTTTGAGCTCTAGATTCATAGCCCGTTGCTCCACGATCATCCCTAGAGTGTCCTGTAAATCTATCAAAGGACACTGATTGGGACCTTGCCTCGTAATCTGAGACATCTGAGTCAAAACTAGACGTCTCCCCTCTAGTGTTCTTTAAGATAGATTTGTTGGGATTATTATTAGACCAGTTTTTTGACTGTTTTTGTTTGCCCCGTGGTGTACTGGAACCTATAAATTCCTTAGTAGGCTGTGGTTTTTGCCAACAGTATACTTGGCTTTTGATATAATCAATGCGGTCTCTCTCAAATTTAGAATGTTTTTTCTCACTAATAGTCTCTTCAATAGAATCCACATTAGAAGAAAGAGTTTTATCATTCTTGATAAATTGATCCATTTTGGAAAATGGTTTAAGCTTATTTTGAAGAGTCGCTATTTCTTCCATAAGTATAGTTTTTTCTGATGTTTTATGTTGAATAATCAACTCCATAAGCTGTATGGAACATGTATCTAAAATTTTTACCCATTCTTTCTCAAATTTATTACTAGTGAAACCAAATGAGGGCACCTTTTTAATGCGTAGACCTCTGGGAATTCTATTAGATCTAATATAATTCTCTAGTGAGGTAATATCCCACCAGAGTCTTATATTCATAACAAGTAATTTTTCCAATTTTACAAAATAATGTGTCAAATCTGACGGTTCATCACAAGTGATATCAAAGATACCATCAAAAAGGTGCGCAGCTTTCCTGGAGCGTTTAGTGTTATCTCCACAGGAACGAACATATGTATCAACTTCTTCTTCTAATAAAACAACAGCATGATCTTCAATAAATTCTTCCATGATAATTCAGTTATGTTTTAAATATCTTAATGAAAATAGATTAATGAAAAAATGTAGTAACCGCTTGTGTGAATTATCCTGTATAGTAAATTGCAAAGGAAATCTGTAAGTATATATCATAAACAATATCTTAATAGATTAAATAATATCATATAAATATAATTATAATAAGAGTAAATATTATATGATGAGCAAACAGAAAAAAGTCTATAGTAGAAAAAATGGAGAGTGAACTCCAATGTTCCAATGCTGCAATCATATAAAACGCAAAAAAGAAAAATGCAATCACTGTCCAGGAGTAACTAGGAATGTCTTTAGGCAGGTGTGAGATAATAAGTATAAAGAAATAAAGTCAAGATGGCTATGAAGGTATGGGCACACCAGTCGGGGGTTAATATGCAAATGTGAACCAAGGATACAAAGCAGTGAGACCGCAGCCACATCAACTATTGATCAATAATAGTCCCAATAATGCTAACCTGACCCGACTGGTAATCCTGCCACCTATTCAGCCGTGTATTGCAATGAAGCAAAAAATCCCCTCCAACCTGTATGAGGCAGGGGAATCCCAGCTGCAGAGGAATCACAGAACCTGGGTGCTCCTTTGCTGATCTGCCGATGGACACCGCAACTCATCTGCTGCCTGGCGTGTATGCCAAACCCTCAGCTCACCGATGTTGATGACGTAGGGGCTGCGTCTCCGAAGGCCACGGCCGCGCTGTACTGGGGTCCCACGGGTGGTGCGATCAAGCCCATAGATGACACTGGGGCTCCATACCTCGAGGCAACCAGCCAAGCTGTGACTCAGGCAGATGACGTGTAGGCCGTGTCACAGGGTTCGCCGGCTGTATTGCACTGGGGTCCCCGGGTAGAGCGCTCCAACCCTCCGATCACACTGGGTCTGCCTCCAGAAGGAAACGGCCGTGCCGGGACCTAGGGTACTGCATGCAGGGTGTTGCTGTAGCGCAGATTAGCTGGATACCGCCTCCGTTCAGTGTTGATAGTAAACACCTGTAGCCTCAGAGACTGCTGTGTGCTCCATACCAAAAAGGTAACACGAGGTAGGAAAGGCGGATGGTCACTACTCCTAGTAACACTACAAGCTAGTAAAATAAAATTACTTTATTAAGAAAAAAAGGTAGGACATCATAGTAGAACCACTCTAACGCGTTTCATCCCTAGCATGGGACTTTATCAAAGAGAATATGGTTCAGTACACAGACACAACTTATATACATGTGAGCCACATCTGATTGGTCAAAACCAAATTGGACACAGCAGATAGTAATAAACACATGAAATGAAAAACATATTAACACTGGCATGTCTGTGGTACAGCGAGAAACTTCATAACATATGATGAACTATATAATCTACTAACCAAAAAGGGGGGAAGGAAAGAAAAATAAAAATAAAGATTATATATAAAGATTAAAAACAACGACCATATTATAATGTCAAATACCCAAATGTTGGAAATTCTAAATAAAGAAAAAAGGAAAAGACTATCATGGAAGAAAAGAAGAATAAGAAAATAATCATGGGAGATAAATATCAACTATGCATAATTGGTACCATTAGGTATTAATGCAATTGTACAGGTAAGTATAGATGATACAGTAATACAAATAGGTATTATTCTTAATAAAATACATTTCATAACTTATTCAAGTTGTTCTGTTATTATTTCCTGAAATAGCAATAAGTAGCAGAAGGTATTATACCAATGTCTGTAAATTGATATAGACATAATACAGTGTTTTATAGTATTATTCATACCTCTATAAAAAATGTTTCAATTCCCAATCGGAATTCATTCCGGAGGGATAGAGAGTATTAAGAGTATAAATCCAATACATTTCTTTCTGATTTAATGTATTCTCCCTGTTACCGCCCCTAGGGTGACGGGGTATATGTTCAATGGCTGTAAAGGAGAAATTGCCAATACCTCCTCTAGGGCATTGGGTGAAATGTCTGGAGACAGGATGGACCAAGTCTTTCCTCTTGATCAGACGGGTATGTTCAGCTATGCGTAACCTCAAGGATCTAATTGTGCGTCCCACATATCTATGGCCGCATGCGCATAGAAGAACATATACAACAAAGGATGTATTGCAATTCAAAAAAGTCTTAATATAAAACTTCCTTGACCCATTTGAATAGGTTATAAATTTAGAAGGTAATGCGTATTGACACATTGAGCAATTTGCGCATTTATGGAAACCTTTAGGTATGGTGCTAATATTAGCAGTTCTTAATTTGACTCCAAATTAAGAACTGCTAATATTAGCACCATACCTAAAGGTTTCCATAAATGCGCAAATTGCTCAATGTGTCAATACGCATTACCTTCTAAATTTATAACCTATTCAAATGGGTCAAGGAAGTTTTATATTAAGACTTTTTTGAATTGCAATACATCCTTTGTTGTATATGTTCTTCTATGCGCATGCGGCCATAGATATGTGGGACGCACAATTAGATCCTTGAGGTTACGCATAGCTGAACATACCCGTCTGATCAAGAGGAAAGACTTGGTCCATCCTGTCTCCAGACATTTCACCCAATGCCCTAGAGGAGGTATTGGCAATTTCTCCTTTACAGCCATTGAACATATACCCCGTCACCCTAGGGGCGGTAACAGGGAGAATACATTAAATCAGAAAGAAATGTATTGGATTTATACTCTTAATACTCTCTATCCCTCCGGAATGAATTCCGATTGGGAATTGAAACATTTTTTATAGAGGTATGAATAATACTATAAAACACTGTATTATGTCTATATCAATTTACAGACATTGGTATAATACCTTCTGCTACTTATTGCTATTTCAGGAAATAATAACAGAACAACTTGAATAAGTTATGAAATGTATTTTATTAAGAATAATACCTATTTGTATTACTGTATCATCTATACTTACCTGTACAATTGCATTAATACCTAATGGTACCAATTATGCATAGTTGATATTTATCTCCCATGATTATTTTCTTATTCTTCTTTTCTTCCATGATAGTCTTTTCCTTTTTTCTTTATTTAGAATTTCCAACATTTGGGTATTTGACATTATAATATGGTCGTTGTTTTTAATCTTTATATATAATCTTTATTTTTATTTTTCTTTCCTTCCCCCCTTTTTGGTTAGTAGATTATATAGTTCATCATATGTTATGAAGTTTCTCGCTGTACCACAGACATGCCAGTGTTAATATGTTTTTCATTTCATGTGTTTATTACTATCTGCTGTGTCCAATTTGGTTTTGACCAATCAGATGTGGCTCACATGTATATAAGTTGTGTCTGTGTACTGAACCATATTCTCTTTGATAAAGTCCCATGCTAGGGATGAAACGCGTTAGAGTGGTTCTACTATGATGTCCTACCTTTTTTTCTTAATAAAGTAATTTTATTTTACTAGCTTGTAGTGTTACTAGGAGTAGTGACCATCCGCCTTTCCTACCTCGTGTTACCTTTTTGGTATGGAGCACACAGCAGTCTCTGAGGCTACAGGTGTTTACTATCAACACTGAACGGAGGCGGTATCCAGCTAATCTGCGCTACAGCAACACCCTGCATGCAGTACCCTAGGTCCCGGCACGGCCGTTTCCTTCTGGAGGCAGACCCAGTGTGATCGGAGGGTTGGAGCGCTCTACCCGGGGACCCCAGTGCAATACAGCCGGCGAACCCTGTGACACGGCCTACACGTCATCTGCCTGAGTCACAGCTTGGCTGGTTGCCTCGAGGTATGGAGCCCCAGTGTCATCTATGGGCTTGATCGCACCACCCGTGGGACCCCAGTACAGCGCGGCCGTGGCCTTCGGAGACGCAGCCCCTACGTCATCAACATCGGTGAGCTGAGGGTTTGGCATACACGCCAGGCAGCAGATGAGTTGCGGTGTCCATCGGCAGATCAGCAAAGGAGCACCCAGGTTCTGTGATTCCTCTGCAGCTGGGATTCCCCTGCCTCATACAGGTTGGAGGGGATTTTTTGCTTCATTGCAATACACGGCTGAATAGGTGGCAGGATTACCAGTCGGGTCAGGTTAGCATTATTGGGACTATTATTGATCAATAGTTGATGTGGCTGCGGTCTCACTGCTTTGTATCCTTGGTTCACATTTGCATATTAACCCCCGACTGGTGTGCCCATACCTTCATAGCCATCTTGACTTTATTTCTTTATACTTATTATCTCACACCTGCCTAAAGACATTCCTAGTTACTCCTGGACAGTGATTGCATTTTTCTTTTTTGCGTTTTATATGATTGCAGCATTGGAACATTGGAGTTCACTCTCCATTTTTTCTATTTATTGTATTACATTATACTACAATTAGTCCTTGTTACGTGTGTGTGTGTATAAATGTCGAATCTAGAAAAAAAAGCCAGATGTGAATGACTAGTTTCCTTTTTTAACCCCTGTTATACTTACGCGCCGTTTCTAGGGATTTTTATACATATTATCTTTGTTGATTCATGTATATTGAGTACTCCAATGTATTGATATGATTACACCCTTTGAATCAATTCAGTCAGTGTAGGTACATATTTATTTGTCTGGTCCGGTACATCCGTGATAGATATATAATTATTTATATAGCTATATACCACACTGAGGCACTAGCTAAATATCCATTCTGCTTATGCCAGGCAATTACTTTTCCCTAGATTCACATGTCAACCAGCCTTGGTTAGAGGACTGGAAGTTAGTTATTTAATTTGTTTTTAAATAGTTTTGTGTTCACCATTACCCTTAAGTATTTATTAAAGGTTTAGTTATTTACACACTTTTTCACCCTACGAGTGCTTGTTCGAAAGGGGTTCTACCGCTTGCCTGTGCAAGTACTCTATGTGCTGACTAGTTTCCTGCACCACTTAACTAGTGCCTGGATGCCCCCGCTTCACAATATTTAAAGCAGCAATCCCGCCTGGGATCTTACCTGATCCGCAGTCCCTCAATGTCCAGGTACCTCACTCCCGCAATGTTATACATTGGAGGGGAGGTGTTCCCTACCTGTCTTCTGGGTTACGGGGGATTCCGATGTCTTCCGTGTGAAGCTTGAGTCAGATCTGGAAGAAAGCAGTATAGGTTATTTCGGTGTAGTATAGGGCAGTTAAGATATACAGGGTAAATAAGATATCCAGATTGTGAGACAGAGAGAGGGTGAGACAGAGAGAGGGTGAGACAGAGAGAGCGTGAGACAGAGAGAGGGTGAGAGAGACGGAGAGAGAGGGTGGGAGAGACGGAGAGAGAGGGTGAGAGAGACGGAGGGTGAGAGAGACGGAAAGAGAGGTTCAGAGAGACGGAGAGAGAGGGTGAGAGAGACGGAGAGAGGTGAGAGAGACGGAGAGAGGGTGAAAGAGACGGAGAGAAGGTGAGAGACAGAGAGAGGGTGAGAGACAGAGAGGGATACTGTGGGGGGATAGGGGGATGGGGTGACGGTGGGGTGATTGGAGGTGTGGGGTGACTGGGGGGGTGGGGTGACTGACTGGGTGATTGGGTGGGGTGATTGGGGGGTGGGGTGACGGGGTGTCTGACTGGCTGGGGATTACTGACTGTCTGACTGGGTGGGGTGACTGGGCGACTGGGCAGGGGGCGGGGGGGTGGGATGACTGACTATGACTGATTGACTGGGTGGGGGGGTATGACTGACTGGGTGGGGGGGGTACCTCTAGTGTCCTACACGTTCTCTCTCTCTCTCTCTCTCTCTCTCATACACACACACTCTCTCATACCCATACACACACACACACACACACACACTCTCTCTCTCATATCCATACACACACACACTCTCTCTCTCATACCCATACACACACACACACACACACACACACACACACACACACACACACACTCTCTCATACCCATACACACACACACTCTCTCATACCCATACACACACACACTCTCTCTCATACCCATACACACACACTCTCTCTCATACCCATACACACACAATCTCTCTCACACACACACACACACACACACACACACACACACACACACACACACACACACACACACACACACACACACACACACACACACACTCTCTCATACCCATACACACACACACTCTCTCTCTCTCCCATACACACACACTCACTCTCTCTCTCCCATACACACACACACACACACACACACAGGATGGGACGGGAAAAACCCCGCTACTACATCCCGCCCCGCGCGGGCAGCGGGAGCACGGGGGGTGTAAGAGAAACACCCGAGCCGCGCGGGCAGCGGGAGGGGGTTGAAACACCCGACCCGCACGGAAAGCGGAAGCGCCGGAGGGATGGGGAGAGAAACACCCGGGCCGCGCGGGCAGCGGAAGGTGGGGTGAAACACCTGAGCCGTGCGGGCAGCAGAAGGGGGGTGAAACACCCGAGCCGCGTGGGCAGCGGGTGAAACTCCCGACCCGTACGGACAGCGGGAGCGCCGGAGGGGGTGGGAGAGAAACACCCGACCCGCGCGGGCAGCGGGAAGGGGGGTGAAACACCCGAGCCGCGCGGGCAGCGGGAGGGGGTGAAACACCAGACCCGCGCGGACAGCAGGAGCGCCGGAGGGAGGGGGGAAAAACACCTCCACTAACTCCCGCGCGGCCAGCGGGAGTGCTGGGGACCGAATGTATCAGTGTACAGTATATATAAATATTTATTCCCCCCACCTCAAGCATCTGTCCACAATCCTCTCCATGACCGGATCAGTGCAGGTCTTGTAAGTAGGAGGTGACACAATTATACAGGAGGATATATAGGAGGAGGAGGAGCAGCAGCAGACACGCGCGCACCCCCAACCCCCCCCCCCCCAATACTTACCCGTGCAGAGAAGGAAGGGCGGTTTGAAGTCCTGGCAACTCCAAGTCGCGTCACAGCCAGAGGGTTTTTTTTTTCGAGCAGGGGATTTTGTTTTTGCAGAGCAGGGGAAAAGCTACTGGCCACAAGCCAATATCTGATCGCAGCTGGCGAGTTGGCGACCGGGTTTGTCGAGTACTGAATATATATATATATGAATGTGTGTAATTGCATTTTTTTATATTTGATTATTTTTAGTGTACAGATATAGCTGCCTGTTCTCTACCTCTTTCCTTGCAAATCCGGCACTTTAGTCCGTCCTACACCGCGAGATTCCAGCGGCCAGACTAATGGCCCATTGGATTAACACAGCAGGGGTCATTGCATTGTAATGGGACTCGCGCTCTGTGAATCCTACCGGGTTCCAGGTGTCTGTAAGAGACATTCAGTAAGAGAGAGACTGAATCAGTCACTCTACCTGAGCGCCTCTAACAGGCGATCGCAGGGCTTTTATTTTAATAACATATTATTGTAGCAGGGTGTCTCCAGAGCTGAACCGCATTGATTTCAGGTCCAGGGACCCCTTGCTTCTTGGGTTACAGGCCCCGTTATGGGGTGACAATATCCCAGTGACATGTTTAAATTTTCCCTCGTCACGACCCTCGTGATCGGAAGATTTAAACAAACCAGAGGGATACCGGCACCCCATAACGGGGCCTGTAACTTGAGAAACAGGGGGTCCCCAGACCTGAAATCAATGCGGTTAAGCTTCGGAGACCTCCTGCTACTATACTATGGTATCAAAATAAAATAAAAGCAGTTTCATTATCTTAGCAGCTAATCGCTAAGGCAATGAAGGGGTTAAGCCAGACTACCTGGTTTATTGGGGGCAGAGGAGGTGATGAAGGGAGTAGTTGCCCCAGGGTGGGTGGTTAGGCCTACCGGAGAGGTTGCAGGAAGGGTTAACTTCTTCATTACCTTAGCGGTAGTAACCGATATGGTAATGAAAAGGTTAACCCCTCCCACTACCCACCCCGAGAGGCCTAACCACACACCCTGGGGCAACTACCTCCTTCAACCATCTCCTCTGCGCCCAATAAACAATACAATACATTGAATAAACCCCCCTCCCCCTCCCAACACATACAGTACAGTAATGGGCAAAATCCCTATTATCCATATTTGGATAATAGCTAATTTTCCCATTACAAAAAATAAAACAAACCAAAACATTAACCAGCCAGCATATAGTAAATTAAAGTTCTACTAACCCCTACCAGGATGAAGGCTGTCCTCACCCTCCTCGTCTTCCTATTCTTCAGTGGGCACCAACAAAACTACTGCCCACTAACCCCTTAATCACCTTATCGGTTATTAACCACTATGGTAATTAAGGGGTTACCCCCCATCCCGCTACCCACGTGGGAGGCCTAACCACCTCCTCTACGCTTTGATTGGCACAGTCCCCCAAGGCTGTAAGGGGCAAAAAATCTTGGTCCTTTGTTTTTCCATATATTGTATCTGTATGTTATGAGAAGACAATGTACATGTTTGAGGGCAGTGACGCATGTATTTCTTTGAACTACTTTACCATTTTTGGAGGAACTACCAAAAGCACCTAACATGCGCTACTACATTAGGCCTCACAAGGACTTCCATTTATACATGGACTGTTTATAATATAGGACGCCATGTCATTTTAATAGGCATTGAATACCTTTTAAGCAGAAATTCCCCGAAAAAAACATATAGGAGTTTAACATATAAACGTTTAACTCATATAATGTTAGTTTCTTGCTCACTGTGCACGTACCGCTATCTAGAAATAAAAAGAATTAATTACTTAATCGCTAGCTTCTGAGGTTACCATGGTACCATTTTAGCTGCACTAGGCTCTGGAGAGAGCTCCATTTTAATCTCCCGGACACTTCGTAATTTAAAAGTGTATATCTCCTGAATAGAACGCTTAGGTTATATAAGCGTTAGAAAGGGGGATTCTATAACTCTTAAAAGAAGGGAAAAAATGTCGATCAACGCAGAATGCTGCCTTAACGGCTTGAACTAATGTCAGTGTTGTATAAGGAGAGAGGGGGGTTATGAGGATACAGAGTTAGTCTATCACTCATCAAATCTAAAACACTTTCTGATAATAGAGGCAAGTAGAAATACAGTAGATCCATTGCTTCAAAGCTAAATTGTGTTATCCAGTCAGAAAGCAAATATGATCTGAAGAACAAATAAGAGCATAAAGTTACTTACCTAATGTCTGTCTGAAAGATGCTCTCCAGCCCCCTGCAGTAGAAAGAGAATCTGTCCTAAACACCAAGAACAAATTATTGCTGGAGCTCCTCAGAACGGGAGGGAGGGCTTTCCCACAGAACTTGCCAAGCAGGGCGCTGGAGATGTTCCAGCCATCGTAAACAGTCACATAATCAAATAAACAGGAAGATGATACTTCTAAGTCAAACTGGTTGAATCTGTAAATACAGCAGATATCAGAATGTTCTTATCATCACGTCAAATAATAACTAGAAAATATTTGTGTATTTAAGCCACAGATATATCTATTGAGAAATTTACACAAAAATATATTTTTTTGTAACATACATACAGTATGATGCACCAAATAATGGAATAGACAGCACTCAAAGATGTTTGAAATAATGGAAGTGGTGCAATGTGGAACAAGGGGGGACCCTATTTCCTCCCAATAAGCAATATAAAAAAAGTCTAATGTTCCCAGCACACAAAGGTAAAAAAAGGGGGAATAAGCAAAAAAGTTTTTTAATGAGCAAAAAAAACCACAAATCCACATGGGATGCAAGTGAATAACAATGCCAAAACACATCTAAAGAAAACAGGGGGGGGGGGGGAGAAGAGGGAGGGAGGAATGGGATAGGGTAGGGTGGGGAAAAAACTAAGTAAAAAGTACAGGGAAAGGGGGGCGGCATTTGTGGATTTGTGGATTTTTTTGCTCATTAAAAAACTTTTTGGCTTATATCCCGTTTTTTATTTTTGTGTGCTGGGAACATTAGACTTTTTTATACATACAGTATGATGCACGATTTGTTGTTCGAATGATTATTGACGCATTGAGTGATGTTTTTAATACCTTATAGGTACAAATTTAGATTAAAACAGAATTGTGTATTTTTTCCAATTTTCGTAAACATTAATTATTAGTGTAATATTATTTATACTACACATACAGTACTGTAAAAATAATACATATTGTTAACCAGCACATTCAAATATCCATGCTGTGTCAAATAAATGTTTAGATTAATTTAATTCTGCCCTAACACAATTAATAGTCTTTTTAGGGTTTACATGAAGCTAAACCTGGCGGATGCTGTTTTTTTATGCGCTTTTTCTTATTTTTTTGGCACACAAACATTATTTTTTCTGTACATACTGTTTGCATCTGTACGCCTATCACAGTCCAGTTTTGATGCTGCTGGTGCAGTGGGAGACATTTCAGGGTAGTATGTAGGTGCACACACACAAGCACAATTGAAATCAGATTTCTCTGTGCCAATTTTGGACCAAAAAATTCTCTGCCACACTTCTTACATAAGCCCGTGTCTGCAACGCAGACTCAAACCTTGTATCATGGCTTAGAGTTGACTATATTAAATCTTACAAATATGCATATTTATACAGGGTTAAATTAAACTATGTTGTATCGCAATCTCATTACTTACTGTAGCTCATTTTGTTTCATATATTCTTCTGAATAAGTTTTATTGCTCTTTAATAACTATATATCATACAAATTGCAATGTTTTTAGTTGTGTTTCTTTTTCAGTCTATAATATGTTTTTGTGCCGCATCATAACATCTATTTGTAGTACGTTAGCTCTGCAGGCGCAGTGCTCTTTTAGATATGTGTAACATCTGCCATAATACCACATTCTTCATAAAATATTTCAACAAACATTTAAATTACAGCAAAAATGCAAAGTCCTTCTGCCCAAGAACACGAGTGAGCCATCACAGGTGCACTAAACACATCTGTATCTGCCTTAAAAACTAACTCACACAATCATCACTTTTATGGGTCCTGAGGAAGGTAGCCATAAATTGCAATTTATCTGTTGCAAGTAAGACCGTTGCCCTACTTACAGTATAAAAATAACTTGTAACAAACTATGTATAAACTGTATAAATTTGTAGCATTTTAGTAATCATCTTATTGGTGTTTTGCAGAGGAAGCCCCTCACCACCCCCCTCAGCCCCCAATAAAATGACAAATACAGTAGGAACTTGCAACATACTTCAACTCTACAATTTTGTTGCCTTGAACAGTGATATGGTACGTGCAGTTCATGTTGTTGTGATAACTGGTGTACCCGTGGGTTGGACTTCTTATGATCCCTGAAGAAGTATTGAATGTTCCCCCACAAGCTAGAATAAAAAAACACATAGACAGAAGTAATAATAATGTAATAAAATAAAGGGGTTAATTCCTCCCCCCTCACCCCCCGCAAGGCCTAAACGCCAACCATGGGCCAAATACCACCTTCACCCACCCCCGCTATCCACATTAAAACTGGCACTGGTAGTTAACCCCTTCATTGCCTTAGCGATTAGCCACTAAGGTAATGAAGCTGCCTGTAAATGTATTTTTACTGCATCAGATTGATGCAGAGGGTCTCTGGTGCTGGTTTTAATGTGTATTAGCTCCGGATACCCCCGACTTCAATCCGATGCAAGAAAGATTCTTTTACTTTTTCTAAGTCCCTCTCTCACAATCCTTCTCGTCAGCTTTTGCTAGCGAGAAGAACCTTTGAAAAAAATTGCAATTCCAGAGCCCCAATGAGATTATCGAAACTACTAGAATAGCATGATCGTATAAAAAATGCGAGTTGAAGCTTCTCGCCAGCTTCCGCACGATGTGTTTGGCCAGGAGCCAGAAATCGCGAGAAAATGCTTTCCCTGCACGATTTAACCAACTCATCGAGTCTTTCTGAATAGCTACCTACTGTAGCAAAAAGTGGCGAAAACACCTCAAAATCCTTGAAGAGTTGGTTATCGAAGCTACAAGAATAGGTCCCCAGGAATCTTAATATTCCATATTGAATAATAATATTACATACAACACTAACCCACTTTGAATATATGTCAAGGTTTAATGCCTAGGGTGCTTGTTTATAATGCATAGAATCAGATAAGTGTACTCAAGTATATTTACATAACTACAGAATGCAGATGACAGCTGAAGTGATTATCTCTGATAGATACATGATATATAGGAGATACACATTATATACAAATGTTATATGTTGACACAATGAAGTGCCCAGCATTTTGAAAGCCTATAGTAGATATCATATCAAAGAGAGTTGCTGTGGTTACTCACGGATCACCCTGTAGCTTGCCATAAATCCATGCATGGTTGTATCAGAATTAGTGTAGAAATTGATTGACATTGACCCTTTAATACTGACAGGTGCAGGGACTGAGTCACCACAAAGGGATGCCAATGAGACTCTAGAAGCTGTTGCATCGCTGAAGATTTTTATGCCATCCTTACTGCAAGACGAACTGGCTGAAAATTGAAGTAGTCCACTATTCATATATGAAGCTCAAGTATGGAACAATATTTCATGAAAAAACAAAGAAACAGTGGCATTGATGGTGAAATATATAATATAATAGAGTTTATGTGCAAAGAAAATTAACTGAGAAACAAACAATTGTTCTTGGAAGAATTGGTAATGGATATGACGAGTAAATTCTGAATTTTGTTTCTATAGCTTTAGACTGGAGATCATGCTTCACAGTTTGGATTAAGCCATAAAGAATACACATTTTTGTTGGCTCTCTGAGAGATTGGGTTGAAGTTGAAGGTGAAAGTACACTGCTCCAATATCAATACAGCTACTGAAATAATACAGTTGATTGAAAAGTAAGCAACCTGTACAGTTTGTTAATTTATCAAATAATCAATTGTCGACCAGGAAGGTGGAGGACATCTAGCAGGACATGGGGTAGTCCGGTGCCCCTCCAAGCACTTTGTATGAAGGAGAGCCCATTGGAGGAAGTGGGCCCACAATATGTTGTCGCTTTATAAATAAATGATTATACGAATAATTTCCTTACAAAACAAGATGCACTTACATTCCAATTCAAATGTCTGAAAAGTCAGGATAATGTACTGGTCCGCTTCCGTGTGAATGGTATAGGTGCAGTTCAAGTTGTTGGTGTATTTATTTGGATAATTTGGAGACACAATTCTGCCACTTGATTTTGTGAAATTGCTTCCACACCCTAGAGAGAAAAAAGTGTTATACTAAAAAATAAAAAAACTCCACTTTTCAGATTCCACATCATAAAATCATGTGGATATTTATCACAGGCCCAGTGCCCTAAGCTCCGCTAGGCTATTTAACCTGGCGTTAACCTACATAACATTAGGTTATGCTCTTTAGAATATAGACATTATGATTGACCCAATGTTAGCCCTTAAATGTGTATGGTTATTTTATTTCAGGCAGTTAGCACTAATCATATGTTGATGTTGGAGATTTTTCTGATTTAAATACAGACATTAAAAAAGAGGTGTTACATTACGATTGTATACAGTAGACAACATTATTTTTTGATGTTGGAGATTTTTCTGATTTAAATACAGATATTAAAAAAGAGGTGTTCCCCCTAACATCGCTTACGCTCTAAAGCTGTTCAGATAAGCACGGGTATTTAACCTGATGTTATTTGGGTCATACGTATAATGTGGCTTCAGAGGGAGACTGAGATAATATTTTTTTTTACTAAAGTCCCAAATACTATATATATATCCCCCCAAACATATCTTTTGACAACACCCCAACGCATATCCACTAAAGGCTGTTCAGGTTATCGCAGGGATTAACCATACATTATTTAGGACATACTGTAACTAAAGGTGGCATTTCTCCCATCCAAACAGACATCGCCCTCTGTGTATCTCTCTTTCCCACTCCTCAAAACCCATATTTCATTCTCTGGATGGAGCCAATGTGTTTAAAAATCAAAAACTGAAAGTTATTCAGATATTGGCATTAAAAATAAATATTTCAAGAACAGTACAATAAATACCACCATGTTAAAAATACAGCATCTTCTTGTGCTGAAGGAAAACCCAACATATGATTCCTGTAGCCTTACTTACTGCTGATAAAAGATGCAGAGAAGCCACTTCCTGGAGTGTCTTGTGATTGAAACGTTATTGTAACCATACTATTTGGAGAAACAACAGGGGCAGGAGCTGAATCCCCACATCCAGTGGCTAACGTGGCCTCTTCCCTTTCATCAGCACCGCTCCATATCTGTGCAGTTCCAATGTAGAGATAAGAAGAAAAAAAAAACATTCTCAATATTTTCATCATTATGTAAGATTATGCGTGATGTCACATTGCTTTAAGAAATATGTGCTTGTTAAATGTAAAGTAATATTGTAATCACTGTAAACTGGTATTTTGTGGTCTTCTTGAAATGTAATATGGTTTGTTATGGAAAATGTCAACGCTAAAAAAAAAAAAAAGAAAGAAATATGTGCAAAGTGAGCTCATTTGCAGCAAATATCACCTTTTAGAAATACCTGTTAGTAACATATAGATAATGTTTAATAGGATGAATTAAACAAACGTAATAAGAAAAATAACCTCATGTTGCAAAAAGCTATTTTAACATCTACAAAGACGGAATGGTTATTGGCCACGTGTCAGCGTTCACAATTCTTACTAGAAGTTTTGTAAGTTCAGATATCTAATATTCCTATTCTAATATTTTTCTTTATGAATCCCCCAAAACCACAACATCAAATACCAACAAGTGCAGAGACCTGATTTAGAAAAAGACAGTAGTCCACATTATTTTTTGATGTTGGAGATTTTTCAGATTTATATACAGATATTAAAAAAGTGTGTTTCAAAGCAACTCCCTTAAAAAGTGGTGGCAGGGTTGAAGTACCTGAAAATTATTTACATCAATATTCATATATTGAAAAAGACGATGGCTAGGGGATTTTATAGTAAAATACAAGTAATGGAAATACATTGTCATGCAAATGTAAGTGTAAAACACAATAGATAAATACATAAATAGGTTAGTAAAGGAATGTTTCCATGAATTAATGAAGTGGAACTGCACATTTCCAGAGACGGCATCTTGGACATAACATGATTTCACACCGTAGCACTGTTTTACACATTTTTGTTGTTAATATTAAACACTGGGCTGCTCACACATCTCACACCCATGACACCTTCTTGCTATAATGCTCCCTGTTTGTTAAGCTCTTGTTTCTCATTAAGCTTTATCATCCAAATAATGTTGTGCTAGAACAAGAGGTTTCTCTCTAAGGTTGGCAGGCTCAGGGGAAATGTGAAGAAGTACTTCTTCAAAGAAAAGGGGGTGGGTTCGTCAACAAAAGGCTAACCTAAAATATGAACGGAAGCCAAGGATCAACTAGGGTCTGAGGTTTAAAAAAGGGCAGAAGATGTGGGTCACGTGGTTCTTATCTGCTTTCAAGTTTTATGTTTCTATGCCCACTTCATATATGTAATTTCTTAGTTTAAGCTGTTGTGGGGGCTTATTCAGTAAAGAGTGAAAGCGCAGATTCAGCGCTACCTCATGGAAAGTCCCACCCAAGGTCAGCAGGACTTTCCATGCAGTAGCGCTGAATCTGTGCTATTACATTTTATTGAACGAGCCCCTTAGTTTCATTTATGCAAGCATTATAACATCATTATTTTGGCATGATGCAACTACTGTATTTATAATCTTAGTTGCATATGTAAGTAAATAGGTGGGAAAACTAGGAGATTTGTACCTTCAATTTCTGCTGCTTTCTTCTTTTCTAGGTGGTGTGCAGTGCTTTCTATGGCTGCTATTTTCCATCAAAAGACAATGTCATAAGAAAGCAAAGCTAAGCAGGCTTCATGGTTATGCTATGTATGGTTATGCCCAGGACATACTTGAAAACAAGAGGTAACTCGCAATGTATTACTCCCTGGTAAAACATTTTTATAAATAAATAAATGTATGAATACTGCTCTATGACTACCCTAGCCTGAGCTCTCAAGAAATATCCCACCTCCTACAATAGCTATAGTAGTGTGTGTGTGTGTGTGTGTGGTTTCCCCCTCCGATCTCAGTGTGCAATATACAGTAGTTCAGCTCTTTGAAAGTATAATTACCATAAGTAGCTCGAGTGGAGAGTTTATGTTTCCATCTGATTCAAAGCTACTGTATGTACAGACTGGTACCCTGTCTTCTCTTTGAATATCTACAGTACCAACAAATATGGGTTGAGAAAGATTTCTATATCTATAGCGTATGTATTGTAAGTGCCAAGGACAAAAAACTTAAGAAGCCCAGTAGAGAACTACACTTGAACCTTAAGGAGCGTCGGCTTATGGAAACAACCCATTTTACAAGCAGAGCAGATTTGGCACAGAGACTAATCCTTCTATCTGCCACCACTGACACTTAATTTGTTGTGTATACTGTAAAACAGTCATTGCAAATTTGTTGTGATTTCATAGCTTCTCACTATTTTTCCTTCTTTTTTTACTTTTGATTTGTATATACCCATGTGGGATATTTTGTACCATCAGATTAAGAGGAGCTAACGGAAAGTGCCTGGAGGGTACACATTACCACCATGTCACACAGGGAGGCTGGTAAGTCCTGCACAACATATCACATAATTATATGATCCTGTAGCCAAAATAAAATTGGATTGCCACTAACCTTTACATAGCTTCTTTGACAGTGCCCATTGTTATCTGGGATCTGGAAATTATTATCGAAGACCAGCTGAAGATGACTGCTCTCGTGGGTTTGTATTGTCCAACTACACCTGCTATTGGGAGGGAAGTTTTGAGGCCAACCCGGAGATTTGATGTTACCATAATCTGCATGAATATAACCACCACAACCTAAAGAGACAATACATAATGTTTAGAATAACAAAGAAAAATTATAAGCACAAACAATATGATTTGGGACATAGTGTAGGACTGGGGGCCTTAACAGACTTTAAATAATTAAATCAGTGTCAAAATAATGTGTAGAACAATTGTACTGAATTAAAAAGCTTTAAACAAAGTAAACTTGTTTAATGACTTGAATTGGTATAAAATCAAATAGAAGTACTGTACTTACAATATATATTATGTCATGAAAGACAATACAAATATGCACAACCTGTCAGGCTTACATATCCATGAAGGATGTCCATGTATCAAGCTTTATAAATTGTCATTTTGGTGTCACATTGTTGCTAGGTGCTTTAAGTATTCTCACTTTACAGTATTTAAAGCAGCAATCCCTCTACTCCAAATGTTTTAAAACTTTAGCTGAACAAGGGGGTTCTTGGAAGCTGGACCACACAACGCTTCGGGGACTGCCTGGTTCCTGAGATATTTGGATTTTCATATGTGGGTGTTTCAGGTCTCTTTTGAGAAATTAATATGAACACCAGCCAAGCCTAGCTCCAGCGGGTCAATAGGAAACCACTTTGTCATCAGAGCACGACATTGCATCTGTTTATTGGACAACCCCACCAGCCATATGAATCTATACCTTAGCTGTGTCAAATGGGAAAATTCTTATGTGTGACACAGATGCTAATTGATGGAATTCAATTTTAATGACACATTTGCACAGTGTTAACTGTGTAATCTTGTTACATAAAACTCATGGTTTTAGATTTTTCATCATTATGAGTTTATCAAGCAGTGTTAACATTTTTACGAGACCTACGTTTTTGTAACTCTGATTGTGTTACCTAAAGAGTCAGAAGTCCAGTTGGCATAAAATCCTCCACCTTGAAGTGAATGGTCTGAGTTGAAGATCACCAACAATTTGTTAGACCCTGACTGAATAGTTCCTGGAGATGTAGTCCCACAATATTGTCCTATCAGTGGTGACCCTCGGGAGGCACCATTCATTATTGTGACTGAATCCCAACGGCAGACCGAGTGATATTCAACATCAAAATATGCAAAGGAAAGCTAAAGAAAGAGAAAAGATAATTAACTAATTTAGGGGGTACACTATTAAACAGTGGGAAGTGGCCAACTGTATCATGTTGCTGAACACAAGGCTGTTTGTTTGTGATAGACTTTAATGAACGCACAAATTAGACCATATACTGTAGCTGTCTGTGCTTGCTGTAGTAAGAATACTGCATTTAAAATCCTATGTTAAAATTGAACTATTAATGTAAATTTAAGACAGATTCATGAAACTGCAGTATCATTACTCTTCATACAAGCTGTTCACTAATGCAAGATCTTTGAAGCTCTAACATTTAAAAAGTTGGCATGGCACGGTCAAATTAAAAAACAAATTTTGTTAAATAAATCATGACACGGTGTAATATGTCATGTGTTCTTGTTCATCTGAGGTTGTATTTACCTCATTTTTAAACCTGCTAAGGAACAGATGATTGTTATTATGTCCTAATCATAGAATTCAAAGAGGGTGTGCTTTCTTTTTCACACCACTGTATACAGTATACAAAGGAGCAAGTGCTCTGTGTTGGAGAAATTATTGGTGTAGAGGTACATTGTATCATATTTTCTGGACATGTCCAAAGGCTGGTTCCTTCTGGAGAAAAATTAAGAGAGAGAGATCACCAGGGCACTTGAGGGTGTTGTGCCACTAGACCCTGTGGTGATGATTTTGGGAAAACCGATATAAAAAGTGTCATATGCCACGAACAAATTAATTGCACATCTAACAGCAGCAAGGTATTCAATAGCTCTTCAATGGAAATAGATAAATGTTCCATCTTATCAGATCTTTCCAGAAAAAAAGTTAGCATGTAAATGGGAAAAGGGAAAGGGATACGGATACCTGATCCCTTTATACTAGTTTTAACAAGTCAATAAAAGGCTTTTAAATTACACTCAATTAGCTAATTTAATCACAGTGAGTGCATGCAGTAGGGTTTCTTTTCTTTCCTCTACCAGAAAAAAGTTAGACATGTTCTAGACATGGAAAAACTCATGAACAACTCTACACATTAACTTAAACGTGACTATTTATATATACAGCCAAATATTAGCGATTAGATTGTAAAGCTTGCATCCTAAAATAATGAATCCAGACCAAGTGGGGTTTATTCTGAGCAGTCAGGCGACAGACAACATAAGGAGGGTAATAGAGCTTACTCATGTAACGACAACTTCTAAAAAGCCCAGATTATTGATCTCACTGGATGCGGAAAAGGCCTTTGGTACACTGGGAATATATGTATGCTACACTGGAAAGATTTGGAATCTGGGGTCCCTTTCTGAAAGGTATTAAAGCCTTGGATAACCAGCCATGTGCCACATTAAAGATGGCGGGGAACACTGGCGATGTCAATAATGGGACGTGGCAGGATTGCCCGTTATCCCCCCTTCTGTTTGCTATCAGTCTGGAATCAGTAGCCTACAAGATTATGAACACCCTAACATTTCAGGCTTAAAACTTGGCTCTAATGAATATACAGTATGTACAATTGTGTTTTACGCAGATGATATTCTACTTTCTCTGCCTTTAACCTCTCTCCTAAACCTATTTAAAGATATTTCTGGCTTTAACCATTACTACATCTCCATTGAGATGTTATGCACTGTAAGAGGTCATCAGAGGGGGGCTGATCTCAACTCCATATATGGTTCTAAATTCTCAGAGAAGCCAAGAAAATCCTAATTATATGACACGTTGGGAAAGGGATATTGGGTTGGAGATTTCTGAGGAAGACTAGGCAGATATTTGGGAGGTTGTTGCGTGTGAATCCATTTGCTATCAAAGAGAAGAGATATAAAATCCTCATGAGATGGTACTTGACTCTAAATATATTAACACATCAATAAATATTTGTAAAAATATAGCTGTCATGGACAACAGTTTTTGCTGATCGTCATATCCCTCAGAACAGTAGATAGCAGTCTAAGAGCTGAGGGGTAAGCGGCTCTAACGTAGTTTGATTGGGAGCTCGATTGCGGCTGTTTCTGTTCTGTATCTCTCCCCATGATATATATATTTTACAAGAATAAAAAATGTTTGAAAAAAATAAATACATAAATAAATAAATACATTTAAGTTCGCTTAGGAGTGTTACACATTTTGTTTGCTACATAAACAACACTGGCTAATTGTAAAACTAAATTGAATGTACAGTACGCACACTGACTTATCTTCACGTTCGTGATGATAATCATATTTAGATCCAGATATGATGTTTCACATCGGGCCAAAAAGATATTCAACCCTCCCTAAGTTTGCATCAGTGTCGGTGTTAGGGCTGCTCAGGATGCATTACCTTATTCAGGGTGCAGGCTGGGCGTTATTAAGCAATGATGGGCGCCAGGAACATTGTTCATTCAAACAGCAGCTTTATAATCTTTTAGGCACAGTTCCCCCATGTACAGTATTATCCATAGGGCATCTTGTATATCCTACTGAGAGTCCTTGGCATATACTGTTTCTGTGGCTTCCCTAGCTGCCCCCATCTCGACCTGCTAGTTAGGTGCTGGGGCTTTCTAACTACTATGCTACCTATAGAGTCCCTCTGCTACGCAGCGCTGGGAGCACTCCATATCCATGGGGCCCTGATGGGCCTAGTACTACTCCCTCTGTGATCAGCCTCCTCATTTCAGGACGGCCTGCCACTACGTGGCCCTCTGGGTGAGAGCCAGCGACGGACCCTCCGGTGGGGCTGATCCAACTATGCCTAGGGGCTGCAGCTTGTTGAGTCCCCTCTGGACATAGTCTGTCTCTCTGTATATCAATAAGACCATCTATATAAACAGGGTACTTTCCCCAACTATAAAACATTAAAAGGGACTCCACACTCTATCCTAAACATAGGAACTATATTTAAACTGTTCACAGTGAGATCCCTCTTCTTCAACTCCTCCTGGGATCTGCCTTCCAGAAGATTCCCCCTTACTACTTATAGTCTAGTCCAGTGTTTCCCAATTAAATTTAATCGTGGAACCCTTTAATATTTTGTACAACAGAATGGAACTCCTTAAATAATTTTAAACGTAGCACACGAAAAAAAAAAAAATGCGCCGCAGACAAAACATTTTCTTGGTTCAAGATCATTTTAAAAAGACCCCCACTGACCCAATACATTTTTAAAAGACCCCCCACCACCCCAATAAATTTTTAAAAGACCCCCTCCCGCTCCCTTCCCCAGTGTCTCTCTCCCTCCAGCCAGTGTGTCTCTCCCTCACCTCAGTGTCTCTCTCACTCTCCCTCCCCCAGTGTCTCTCTCTCTCCCTCCAGCCAGTGTGTGTCTCTCCCTTCCCTCCAGTGTTTCTCTCACCTTCCCCCAGTGTCTCCCCCTCCCCCCAATATGTCTCACACCCCCATGTCACACTTTCACCCCCTCCCCACATCTCTTTTTCACCCCACTCCCACCTCTCCATGTCTCTATCACCCCCTCACCTTGACACACTCACACACTCACCTTATCACGATGCATGCAGCAAGGCAGACGAGGTGCATGAGCTGTGCAGCACAGCACCACCTAATGGTTGAATGAGAAATTGCAGCTACAGACAGACTGCTTTTTTGAGGGGGAAATCCGGCACAGTGAGTGCAGGTGTCCCGTCCGTCGGCGGAACCCTGGGACTGCTCCACGGAGCCCCATTTGGGAAACGCTGGTCTAGTCTGATATCATTGTCTCCAAGCAGAAGGGGTTAGGGCTTACCTTCCTCTGAGTCGCCCAAACACCATGTGAAGGGGAAGGGGCTTTACTTTGTGTGGGCTCACACAGTTAATCCCTAAAGGCTTTAGTAATCCCAAATGGGCTGTACAGATAAGTAATGTATAGGTGAATACAATGGTAAGCCTCTTTACTAGTGATTCAAGTCTCACATTGCTCATATTGTATAGAACTGAGATGGCCAAAATTTGGCTAGCAATGTCTGCCAGTCTCTGATGTAGTAAAACAGTAAAACAAAATACTGCAGATTGCTTTTTTAATGGAAGAATATGACTCTATTTTACATAGAGAAAATGCTAATTAAATCCCAAATTATGTCACAACATTACTCTAAAATACTAATCTAATCTAAAATTGTAAGGAATCGGGGAACACGTCCCCCACGGTTTGTTCCCTCCTTACCTGCCGCTTCTCAGCATCATGCGCAGCTTACAGAGTGCGCGCGCCCACGCAGGGCTTTCACTGGCTCCCATGGAGCTGGGCTCCGCCCCCCGCCTGCGACGTGCACCGCTCCCCAGCTACGTGTTCAAGCCTCATCAGCACTTCCCTCTGACTCCTGCACCGTGCACCAATCCTTGCCTCCGTGGAGGCCGTGCCTCCGCTCCTCCCCTCTGTGTCATTGTCTCTCTCCGCCTACAAATACCCAGTTCTCTCAGCTACTCATTGCTGAGCATAGTTCCTGGTAGCCTTGTGCTTTCCACGTCCTGTTCCTAGCTTCTGCCTTGCCTTGTCCCTCTGCTGTTTGTTTTCTTGTGCACCGACCAGGCTTAACTTAGGACCCCTCTCTGGATATGACCCCGGCTTGTCTTTGGACCTCTCTCTGGATAATGACCCCGGCTTGTCTCTGACTATGTGTACCTCTCCATCCCTGACCTCGGCAATTGGATACTCTATTACCCTGCTGGCTCCAACCCTTGACCTCGGCATTACAGACACGGACCATCCCACTGGCTCCTCCCAACGACCTCGGCAAGTATCGCAACTAACCCGCTCTCTCCAACCCAGACCCGGCTACGCTGACAATCCACCCTCCAGGCGCGCCTCCGCTGCTGTCGGTGCGCAGCTTTACACTTTCCCACCTCAGTACCGGGGTCCCTCCCGCCTTGTTCGTGGTGAGCGCAAGCGTTACAAAAATAAAGGAAATAGTTTTTATTAAAACATCAGCATATGGGCAGCAAGTAATATAATGTAATGTCTAATAAATCCATTTGTGCTTAACATGCTGTCCTTATGCTGCCGACATCAGTAACATTCAGGAATACAAAATTCCAGTCAAAATAAATTTGTGATAACTTAAGCACACAGATTAAAGCAGCAATACCCTCAACAACAAGAAAACAAACTCATACCATAACCTAATAGTTTATGTTGTGTTGATCTATTTCTAAGCTTCTGTTTACTTTTAAATCCTTTTCTTGATGGTAGCAGCTGTTACCATGGCAACCTGTGGTCTTAATAAGTGTGAATGGCAGCGCCATTTTAGCTTCCCAGGGAAGCCAATGTTCAGCAAATTAAATCTCCTTAATTCAAGTTCAGAATTTAAGAAGGGAGTTATTGCTCAAATTAGCATCAAAAGGATTTTGCAATAGTAAAAATAAAGGAAACATTTTTTTCATGGTGAATAGAGCAGATTTCTAGTTTCATATTCACCCTTAAAGAAAAAGAAAAAATAGTTTCACATTTTAGGAAATCTAGTCATCATTTCACAATATCAATACCCATATTATTTGTTCTCTACATGTAATCTCTCTCTTCTATAGTGTAACTCTGTGGAAGATACTCACAGTGATGGTATGGCCTTCTGGTGCTTCTAGTAGCCAAGCACAATGGCTCATACTGCTATAAGGCTGGGGGAAGTTAGGGCTGGCAAGTACTCCAGTTTCACCAGTCTGTATTCCACCACACCCTGGAAAAAAGTATACAAGCTTTATGGGGGAAAAAAATATATATGATGAGTGAAGAACTGTAGCTACATTTTTCCTTCGTACCTTTTCATTTAGGCTGGTGTGTGTTTATGTGTGTGTTTTTGTGTGTGTGTAAGCGCATCAAGATGGCCGCCGGGAATTTCCACAGTCAACACAGATTCGAAAGGATCAATCTACGCATTTTATGAAGATCTCTCGGAGGGAGGGCATGCTGACGTACGTGCGGCCGTCCGACACAATGTATTTAAAGGGAATTGTGGTTGTCAGGGTAGCAGCTGCCCTGTCTCCGAAGTACTGAGTTGACGCTGGCTACAGTTTCAATAAACAACCCAAGTCGTTTTTTGAAGCTGCAGCAGCGTCACTGGTACCTCTGCAGCCAATGAAATCATTCTTGAGAATGATTTCAAGACAGCAACTTCGATCCCTAAGCTGCTGTCTGTAGCCCCGCCTCCTCAACTCTTGAAAAAGTCTGCTGGGGAGGATGTGCACACATCGCCCAGCAGACTGCCGCTCGCACACGCGAACGCACGCCCTCCAACTCCTGTCTCTGGCACCCTGAACGAGGCCTCACTTCCTCAGGGGCTATGAGTCTGCGCTACACAGACGACGGCCATCTTGGTGGTGACGTCACCACTAAGGGGAGGCGCTAAGATGCAGGAGATTAGAGAAGGGAGCAAAGAAAGCGCAAGCTCCACAGTGAGACACAGACACGCAGTCCAAGCATACACGGTCGGATCCTAGAGGTCGACGAGGTGGTTCTTGCTATATCTTATCGGGTTTTATGTGTCAACTGCAGTAAGCACAATTGTGAGAGCTATTGTTTATCACATTTATTTTTGTTCTATTTTTGTGGAATAAATCGTATACACTATGAGAGTTGTCTCTGTGTGCTCTTTTATTTTTAGTTGAAACCCATAGTCCAATGTTTACGGAGTAGTGCTACTCCACAGGACACATTCCAGTGCCGTAAAACACCTTTACGATCCAGACACTTGAATAGGCCATAAGGTGTCACCCAGCACTGCCCATATTATGGAATAGCATGCAGGGCCGGCTGGAAATATTGCAGGGCTCAGTGCAGGGACATGTGGTGCCTCTCACCTTCTGATTCTCCATCTCCTCCTGCCAGGGTACCTCATCCTGGTGCCGCAACGTCAAATGGTGTCGCTTTACCATCCCAACGGGACTTCATGTGACATCCTGATGCGTCATGTTGTCACGGCAACATGGCGCCACAGGGTGTCCCGTGACATTACCGTTGTCATGAAATGCGACACCATTGGACGTTGAGACGCCAAGATGAGGGACACTACAGGAAGAGATGACGCTGGAGAAGGTAAGAGAGTTACAGAAGCCCCACGACCCCGGCAACCAGTATAATTGTTGTGGGGAAGAGTGTGGGGCCTCTGTAATCGCAGTGCTCGGTGCAGTGGCACCGATAGCACCACAACCAAGCCTACCCTGATAGCATGCTTAGTAAATATGGGCCGTATTTACTTCAACATCTTGAATTCAAGGCTTTAGTGGGCCGTACGGTGTCTTCTGGTGACAGAAGGTGTCTCGTGGCATAACACTGCTTTTAAAAATGACAAATAGTCTCTCTAAAGGTGCTTCTTAAGTTTTGTTATGTGACTTGGGCCCTAACTAAAACACAGCAGGAGGATTAACTTGCCCTACTTGTTACATCTACTTAGATCTTTGCGTCACTAAGTTTTTCCTCTGCAGTTACTGCATGTATGTACAGGACTGAATTATTTTATGCAGTTGACGATTGCCAGTAAATATGTGACCCTAATGGATCCTGGACACATGATACATAAAGCTTGGCCCCCTGCAGACGCACTTACTAGAATTCCCTCCTACTGTCTCTATATGTTCCCCTACCTACCAATTAGATTGTAAGCTCCTTGGAGCAGGGACTCCTCTTCCTTAATGTTAATTTTATGTCTGAAGCACTTATTCCCATAACCTGTTATTTATATTGTTTGTTATTTATATGATTACAACATGTATTACTACTGTGAAGCGCCATGTACATTTATGGCGCAATATAAATAAAGACATAAAATACAATAAAGCAGGGCCCCGCTTCTCGGTGCCCCGCTTTTCGGCGATCCGCCGATACGGCGGCACCGAGAAGGGGGCTGCCATCTTGGATCTTAAATTGCGCATGCGCAGAACGGGCTGTTACGCCCAGCGCGCATGCGCAGACCGTAGTTTGCGCGCACATACTGTAGTTTGCGCGCGCAGACCATAAGTCGCGCATGCGCAGAACGGCAAAAATGCCGATTTGCGCATGCAAACACCTGAAAATCGCCGGATCCGCTTTCCGCCGATTTTCACTATACGGCGGGCCCCTGGAACGGAACCCGCCGTATACCCGGGGCCCTCCTGTACAATACAATACAACGTTTCTATCTCACAACGTACGTATAACAAATCATGTCTTTGTGTGAAATTGTGTCTCTTGGATAAGAATACACCAGAAAAATCCAGACATATTATTGCATAGATAACACCCCTTCCCTCCTCCTCAGGAAGATTTGGCTGGTACAGGTGTTATGTTGCTAACCTGTTAGGCTTACAAGAGGCTTAAGCCTCCGCACATGGGTAGTCTGGGGTGACTGGTGCAGCGCCTCCACCCGTGAGGATCCCTACATTGGCGGGATAGCCCCTCACGGGAACCGGTATACATGTATATGGTATACCTCCAATTACCACAATCCACACAAAGTATAAGCAACCTATTTACTATGGTCCCATAGTCTCAGCAATACAGAATATACACACAATCACAGTAAAGGTCCCCCAAAGTACTGAGGGTGCCCTGGGCCCCTAAAACCCAATGTCCATCAGAACAGTCCCTCCCAGAGATATATGTGAGGGCAGTGCTACCCTTCCTGTGTGGTGCTGGTGCACGTGGGTACCTTCCTGGGTACTTGGGTACACCAGGGTATACTCAGACAGGCCGCATCTGTGTTCCCACGATGCAGAGCCTTGACACAATCCCCGTCTCGCATTAAGTCTGGTAGCACCACGCAGCCGATCCACCAGGCCTGGGGAATCCTCCGCTGCGATTCCGTCTGCTCCGCTGAATTGTTCGCACACTAAGGAGCAAGTCCCTTACTATTGGCCAGCCCTACAGTACTCCACTATGGTGTAGGGGAACAAGCTGGAGCCTACAGGGGAAATGGTCTGGCCTAGAAATGGTCTGGCCTAGTCTGGCCTAGGCCTGGCCTAGATTAGCTCCCTGGACACTACCTCTCCCTTCGCCGGCTCCGTTAGGACTGAGCATGCTGCCTCCAGTCCGCGGAGAAAATCCTGACCGACAGGACCTCCTCTTCCTGCAGCGCCAACCTCGATAACCGCTGCCTTACACATCGTCCCTATGTATGTAGCTGCGCCAACCACAACATGGCCGACATAGCTCACTAAACCCTTCCACGCGATATTACCACTGCCAGGGAGGAGGCAAGGGAGGGTACCATGCTACACATAATAAAATGATAATCTTCTAAAAATATGTATCATAATTCTTTTTCACATTTCATAATTGTGATTTTCTCTGCACTAATTATATTAGTGTACATATTGTATGTTTAGCGTATTTGGTATATATTTATTAAAATATATAAATTAGTTCAAATAACAACCTAAACTACATCAAAAGTTTAGCATATGTATATGTATTTAGTCCTATGGCAAATTACCTGTAAATGAATAATTGGCATGAAATCCAATATCTTCCACTTCTGAATTACTCACAAAATGTACCCAGATCTGAGAAGCAAAAATAGCCAGAGGCACTGAAGGCATCTTACGTCCACATAGTCTGGTTATTAAATCTCCATCCGCATTATCTACAAAAATGAATTCATAATGTTTACTTTCATTTCTTCCAAACCAAACAGTGGATGAATTTGATGTTTTAAAGCTTAATAGAGATGGAGCATATAGATTTGGGAAGGACCTCTCTAAATAACAACAGTCAACAATACACCTGTGGGCAGAATTCCTAAAGAGTGGTTTGAAACATGCTACATCATATGGCCCATTAAGACATGTTATACAATATGGGTTATTCCTAGATTATTTTAAGATATTAAAGAGCTCCATAAACAACATTTATATTTTAACAAAAACATGCTGGAGTGATGTAAATTTCTAAGAATGTATGGTCATTACTTCACTTGACTTTTGAAAACAGGAACCAGATTGAACATCTAAGATGTAAGAATTTCTTACACCATGCATTGCAACTTTGTTGGATTTCTTACAGTTGGTCATATTTCCCAGAGATACTTGGGAAATATGCTAATTGAAATAATTGTAATATTCTTTGCATATTCAAAATGGCTTATTTCCCAGGCCACTTGGGTGTGTTCTGTTATCTGTCCACGTGTACACGTGTTCACGCATTCACACCCTCTCTACAGATCCTCGCTCACTTTGCATATTCAAATTAGCTCATTTCCCACGTCTTTCCCGGGTGTTCACTGTTATCTTTCCACGTATCCACACTCACACACTCACACACTCTCACACTCTCACACTCTCACACTCTCACACTCTCACACTCTCACACTCTCACACACTCACACACTCACACACTCACACACTCACACACTCACACACTCACACACTCACACTGTGGCGCCTTTTTCTTGTGAAACTCTTTGGGACTTTGTTTTTAACATTTTGATTTTTCAACGTTTGTAAAAAGGTGTCACTCTCGCCATGTCCACATGCTTTGCCGACAAAATTGCACATCTATAGACCGCAACACATATGGCCAGAACGGGCTTCTTAAAGATAGCATGAAAAACACATCATGTGGAAGACGTGCTATAGACCTGATGCGATCATAGCATTTCCTATGGCAGCCTACCTGAATTTGCATTAGATACAGTAGTTCATTAAGTATTAGAAAATACATGAACATGACATTTGCCAATACCTCACCATACAGCACAGCCATGGTATGATGTATAACACATTCCATGCCACTGAGTAGTAAATGTTATTAAAGTATATTGTCTGTTTTCCTTTTAGTTGTGGTTTATACAGAAGAAAGTACCTGTGTTCTCCTTTCACCATTTTGCCACTATTTTCACAAACCTATTTCATTGTTAAAGCAGCATTCCATGCGTTTTTTTTTTTTACCTAGGTTTAAAGCAAGGGGTTTCCAGAGTGAAACTGCGCTAATTTCAGCAGAGGAGACGCCATTTCCAGAGATACTTACCTCAGAAGGGGGTACCGCGTCATGTGGGCCAATAGAAAACCGCAAGTGTTGATGTCACGGCTTCCTATTGGCCCACAGGATCCAGGACATTTAAGCCGCCATTATGATAGCCCTAACTAGCCCACCCGGAGCTGCTACCTGCACCCCCTCCTGAGATAATATCTCACTAAGCAGGGGGTCTCAGAAGTTGAAATTAACACGGTTCAGCTCCGAGGACCCCCTGCTTCAAACCTACTGTATTAAAAAAAAAAAAACAACAACAACAAAAGTGTCACCAGAAGTGCTGTTTAAATAGAGAAACCATTATATTAAGGAATAACAATCACATAAGTACCAAATATGGACTATTATGCCACTTATTCTTGTCTAAGATTATCTATATTTCCAAACAAATAAATGATTATTTTAATGAAATAGAGATGAATGAACCTCATATAAGGCAGGGAGTAATACAAAGAAGGTGAGGTACCAGAAGTGTAACTTTTTAAGGTGCGGTATGGAATATGCAGTATGGTGATTAGACACAATGCTGATGGGCATGTTTGGGTTTTCACAGAGATAGAAAACTAGCACCTTTAGCATCCTCAAAAGGCAATGGTTAAAGATAAAGAGAGTAGCTGGTGGACATGTTTGGTTGTAAGAGCAGCATGAATGGCCCATTGCTTCCAAGTATCATTCGGATCTCTTCTCTGCGAAGCCTTATGTGTAAAGTCTGTAAAGGAATGAAATGCTCACCGAAGCGGAACTCTAGGAAGTCATTTTGACAGTTCTGGTGATTTTCCAGGCGTAGATTTTGAAATGAGATATAAGTTGATGAGTTATCAGTGTTTGGATTTTGAATGACCCATTCACAGTTCACATTCTTTGTGTAATTGTTGACTCCATCATAGCCGGGGGATGTGAAATTTCCTCCAATGGATTCCAGAAGTGAGCCTCCGCAATCTAAAAAACAATGTTTGACTTCAATAAAAGGGAATCAATAATGGTTTAAAGAATTTCTTTGTATAATAATTATAGGGACACCTAACATAAAACCCTTGTAGCTCTGTTTACAAATGTACATTATTTGCTTTAAAAAAAAAAGTATATAGAGAATAAAGTCACACAGACTTTTGTTTCAAGTTTATCATTAAAGTATCTCCTACCAAATACACACAGTTTACAGTATCTACCACTTCCACACACACATATAGTACAGCCCAGCTTCACACTCACAGTACAGACACACACACACACACACACACACACACACACACACACACACACACACACACACACACACACACACACACACACACACACACACACACACAGCCACATAGCCACACAGCCACACAGCCACAGACGCCCGTTATTGACTCAACTAGGGGTTAATGCCTCATTAAGTGCTAAACAATATCTTTAAAACTCCCTAACGCAATTTGAAGTGCTGTTTTTAGTTGGTAAGGGCATTGCATTAACTATAACGGCCGTTAGTGCTAATGAAATGCAAAAGAGGTGTTCCCTCTAAGGAGTCCTATCCACCGAGCTTTTTTATAGCTAACGCAAGGAATTAACGAGACGTTGGTTTAGTCATAGCTAAAGGTGGCGTTACTCCCATGCACAACCCTAAAATATGGGTTTTGCATTAGAGAGAAATAACTAATGGCGGTTGTTTTTGCATATAATTAACTTTGTAGATATGCATTAACCTCATGGAAAATACCACCTTGTTATTAGCACTGAGTTAACCTCTGTGTATCTGGGCCAGTGACTCTTCCCTCTCAGTCACTCTCCTCCAGTACAGAGGCCTCTCACATAGGCAGGCAGAGAGGGGGACGAGTCAGTGAGTGTCACTGGGCTATATTTACTAAAGTCTCTAGGTGCAAAGCTGGGACAAAAAAGGTGCAAAAAGCAACATATTATTTCTCAAAGAAAAGCCATTGAAAGCAAATGGAGTTTTTCATTTCATACATCTGGTGGAATTCGCTTGCACTGCTGCAGGTTTGCAGTTGGAGACTGATTAGTAAATAACTCCCACTGTCTATATGACGAGAGCTGCAGTTTTAAAAGCTGATTGGCTAGGAAAACGTGGCTGTGGGCCAACATTTACAGCCATTAGTGGAAGAATAATGTCCTGAAACAAGCCAATCAGCTTTCAGAGCTGATGGCATTATAAATTGTTTAGCCCGGGGGTGCTCAACTCTTCGTCTGAGCCTCTGATTGAGCCACCTGTGCTGAAGCTAGGATATCCTGAAAACCTGACCTATTGGGGGCGGGGGGGGGGGGCTTGAGGACTGGAGTTGAGCACCCCTGATTTAGCCTATTATACTATTTATTGTTGTTGTTTTTCCCACACTCATTATACTGTGCTATGTAGTAAGTTGGTACCCTATAGCTCAATAATAACTTTAATAATTCAATATTTTTGCATAAAATGCAGCACTGATTTAAATGTCAGTTATGTTTTCTATGTCAAACAATCTAGAAGTTACCAAAACATATTTGAGTGTTGGACAGTTTATTGAAAACTGACATAAGGCATCAAGGATTCATGCTCGTGACAGTCTACAAAAAATGTCCCTTTATGAAAACTGTAAAGACTAAACTAGTGTACAATACTGTTTTATGTTTTAGGATACTTGTCAATTAAACCATTTACAATAAGAGAAACATAAAAAGGTCTGATTCTTTTTATTGTTCCTGGACATTGAATGTATGGAAGTGCAAACAAATAGTATTTATTTTATAACTGATTAATATAAATAATACAGTATGCAACATTCTGTTTGGGAATTTTACATGCATAGCATTTGTGTTCTAAACCGCTTGATTTGAAATTAAACTGTATCATATGCTGTAATACTCTTAACATTGTAACATAGGTTTTATTAACTAATTAGTTACCTGCATCCTCCAGAGAAGTGTACGTAGCAATGAAACCTCCACTGGTAACAGCCCCATCCGTGACAAAACGAACTTTCATTGTGTTGCCAGAAGACCTCACCTCTGTATCTGGTGCCACATTGCCACACAGTTTCCCTACAATGGGTGACTGCTGCTGGAAGCCGTTGTACACCTATGATAATGAGCATACACAGAAATTAAAAGGAATTCAAAGAAACAATTATACACAGAACAATTGCTCTCAAAGACCCAGGTGCACTGATCTCTGTTAAATCAGTTGAAGGTGTGTTTGAGGGGATATATATGTTTAATATATATATATATATATATATATATATATATATATATAAAAATATATATATATATATATATATATATATATATTAATCAGAAAGATATATATATATATATTAATCAGAAAGATCAGCGCTAAATCAATCTATATTTGCCCTGCATATAAAAGAATCAATTTTAATCAACACTCGTAAAAAATAAATAAAAAAAGGTACAGATAAAAATAATTAGAAATCCATTTGGTAAAATAACGAGACTAACCCCACAGTACAATTGTGTATGTCACGTACGGCACACCTATGAGCACGTGACCTGCATAGGAGACAAGGGTTAATACACAGCTCTCTAGCTGGCCCACTCTTCACCATCGCAAAGGTCCCTCAAATGAAAAGTATCTCTGCTCAATCCGTCTCAATATACCATCTGTCACAAACAGCACACGTGAGCATATGACATATATATATATATATATATATATATATATATATATATATATATATATATATATATATATATATATATATATATATATACAGCTAGGGTTAATACACACGGCTGCTCTAGCCAACTCACGTTTCTCACCCAAAAGGTATGTTAAATTAGTTGATATTAACCCCTTACTCAATTGCAATAATATCTATCCGCTGCCACCACGCAAAAAATATGCAAAATGTATAATTAATATATATCTGCCAGTGTCTCAGGTCTCTGTTTATTATAGAAAAAACTATGCACTTAACACAAAAATCTGTTTTAACAAAATTTTTCCGAAAATGTAAATACTACTACAAAGCGTGCAATAGTTAACGCAGAGCCCCAAAGCATTACTAATTAAATATTGTTTTAGTATATTTAAAAATACAGTGCTTTTAATTACCGAAAAATATTATTACAAGAACATACAGTTGCAATAAATGCAGAACAGTAGTTTAAAATAAAAGGATAAAACATACATAGAAATTCCTACAGATGTGATCGCCTGTGCTCTCCAGCAAGCCCAGGAAAATCTGTGGCTATCTCAAAGAAATGCTACAACATTTCGGTGAGATTTCTGCAACCAGACTAATGGCCCATCGAATTAACACAGCTGAGGTCCCATGCGTTTGAATGGGACTGCAGGGACCCCAGCTGTGTTAATCCAATGGGCCATTAGTCAGGCTGCAGAAATATCACAGAGATGTTGCAGCAT
The DNA here is from genome assembly GCF_040206685.1 of Ascaphus truei. Classification (NCBI taxonomy): domain Eukaryota; kingdom Metazoa; phylum Chordata; class Amphibia; order Anura; family Ascaphidae; genus Ascaphus; species Ascaphus truei. The sequence continues at coordinate 412,308,860 of NC_134484.1, forward strand.
TTCTGTGAGATAGCCACAGATTTTCCTAAGGCACAGGAGAGCACAGGCGACCACATCCTATACTTTACCACGTCATAGGCTTTTCCCAGAGAGGTCACTGACATAACTGAAACTTCATGTGTCTGATTCCAAAACAAACCTCTGTGGAACTCTGATTTTCTATTCAAACATGCCAACATTTATGCCCAGATATTGCAATGAAACACACATAAGACCCAGCCCTGTTGTAAATCAGCTGCTGGGTTGCTATTTATGGTTTAACGAAAAAAATAAAAAAAAATAAAAAACCCTTTCTTCTGACATTTAAAATCTTGACTCAATACATAAAACACACTCATAACATCATTTCAGATCGAAGAATACAATAATGTTTTAGATTTTTTGCTGTCTTAACGATTCATCAAGTCCTATTTAGTTTGATATAGTGCAGCATAATCATTTTCAGAGGTGGTCCTCATCCACATTAATTTGACTGATTCATTTTAGTTTGGGACGATGTTATCATACACACTGTAAACAGGTTTAATACTCATTTGTCACTTACTGTCACATAGTCAGAGTCACAGTTCAGTTGGTCTTGGATGCTTAGATCATTAATGGTTAGAGTGACACGTCTCCCCGCTGGTACAGTGATCCTCCACTCACATGCACGATTGTGAGGGTACAGGTTAGGGTAGTTAGGGGAACTTAGTGTCCCAGTAGATGCAGTATAATCCCCACCACATTCTGAAGGATATATAACAGATTCTTTTTTTTATTCCATGAACATTTTTATTTATTGCAAACAAATGTATATTGTTTGCTTAGCATCATTGTGCCAAGCGGCATTATTGTTACGCTATTGAAAGCTCACCATCAATGCTGGCTTCATAGTGCAGTCTGAATCCCATGGCATTCACAGATTCATCACTAACAAACTTGACGTAAGCAAAACTGTCCGAGGTCACCACATCACTTGGTATTGTGCTGTTGCAAAATATACCCAATAATCTCCCTGGAAAATACATGTGCCGACAGTAAGAAACCAGTTCAACATTTAACCCTGCGATCTATAGGTGCAGTCTTACTCAGAGTATTTTTTTTTGTCTTTGTACAAAACTACATTTATTTCCCTTTCTTTAATTAATTTAATTTCCATTTAAAAGATTCTACATCATTGCAAAAATCTTTCATTAGTTTTCAATCTCAGAGAAACCTTAATAACATGATTTTAATCTGACTCCCAGAAACGGGCTGTACAGGGAAATGTTCAAAGGTCTGCCTGATCATTGCAACATTGGAATTGCATCAACATTTTCTTTTGCTTACATTTCACCCACCACTCGAGGAAACATTGGAATGGATCTGGCATTTTGCTATTCAGAGCTACTGTATGCACATGGGCCTAAACTGGCAAACCTACTTAGCATATCCTACATTATGAAACAACCATTAAAATGGTACAAAAGGTTCCACAAGACTTTACTAACAACTCCAACATATAATGCACAATGGTACTAAACCTTTGAAAGGTAACACTACATAAGAATAGCAACCATGAAATGTTCCTTCACAGAACAAATGCCAACATTTCGATGAACAATGCGTTGGTTCTTTCAGCTCATGCTAGAGGAGCTTACTGTACATTACACTATTATTTGGTGATTCAGGGCTTTGCTTGAAGCATCTTCTCTATACCATTTACCATAAACATTTTAATCAAACCCCTTAGCTGGCTATTTTTCTCTATAGAAAGATTATGGACTATATTTACGAAGCAGGGTCCCTTGATAAGGCACCATGCACCGGAAGGTGTCTTATGGCGGAAACCTGCTAAGTAAATATGGGCCAATGCATGTGAAGAAATGTAAACTCTAAAAGACGTATCTAAAAAGTCTATTAAGAGTTGTTAAAATGGTTATCTGTTTTTCATTGGAAATGTGGGTTATCCATTTGATGTCATAGTACAACCGGGACAGAAAGATGTACCCACCCAATTCTCAGTGCATCTCATCCTAGTTATATGATTATGGATTGATTCGAAGTATATTAAAAATATGTTTGGGCAGAACTGATTTAAATGGGCGAAAATCCTTTGCTACACTAATTATAATGCGGCATATCCAAATATAATACAATGTGTTAGACCTGTCATTGCTTCCCAACTCCTACTACTTCAAATAACAATTCCCCAAACTGACGCAAGCCAGATATATATAAAAAAAAAAGGACATTGATGCGTGTTCAAAATGCCTTTTTCTAGTAGGTATAGATTGCGGAGTGGCATGTTAGTAAGGAGTATGGATACCAATACTGCGGGTTTGTAAATAACAAAGTATCACTACTGTTCTACTGTTCTATTTATAAACTTGTAGCTCCACTATCTTTTTTTAAAGAGCAAGTGTATTTGTTGGATAACGCTTATTACCCTGTTTATAAAGAATAATACATCTTTGTAAAATACAGTACAAAGAACTCGGCTAAAATATTTACCAATTATTTTTTGTTAATCAGGACGCAGTACTTTTTAAAGTCACTTTGACTACTGCACAAGCTTTGTGGCAAGTTTAAGCTTGAAATACTGTATAGCCACATATGTTTTCACCTTAGTTTGCACCAATAAAATAACACCACCAGAGGAAAATACACCACTGAATGGAATGGAATATTTTGCTTTCATAAATCTGGTGATGGTTCTACCAAGGTGGTAAAATGATTGGTAAATGAAAATCTTGAGCAAACCCTTGATAACTGCAGCATTTTCTGTCCCATTGGCTGCACTTATAGTTCTTCCCTTGTGTTGTTGGCGATGTCTGTAAAGCATTACAGAGTCAATTATTGCAGACTTGAAACAGCACTAGAAAAGAGCTCGGGAACATATTTTGCACGTCTTCGTTAATAATGTGAAGCAGGCTTTCATAAAATGCAGAACGTTTCATGCAACACATGTTTTAACTTTATTTTAGCACAATGATTAAAGAAAATCCCTATAAAATAAAGAAAAGAAAGAGACAGTGCTAGTACATTGAACGAACCAGATGCGCTGTATTCCCGGATTTCTACATAGTCACTTGAACAGTTTGTAGAGATTTGGAGATCTAGTGCTTCAAAGCTGAGTGTGAGGTAGTGCCCTGTGGGTCCAATGAAATACCATTCACATGAAGAGCTGTCTGGGTACTTATGTGTAGGATATCCCGGGCTCTGGATGATGCCACTTTGTCCTGAAAGTGTTCCACCACAAATAGCTGCAAAAGCAAAACCTCCGTTGAGTAGTGAGTATGTGGCATGTCAAATGTACAAAACAATGTTACTAGCAACCCTTCTAAAACGTGGAATACAATTCGAGTTGTTGATCTGGATTCAGAGAAAAGTATGGTCCATATTTACTAAGAAATGCTACTTCATAAGACACCTCACTTGAATGGGCCCATAAAGCGCCACATTAATAAGCTGTGACAATTTGTGGAGTAGCACTTCGAAGTAAATATGGCCCTTTATGCTTTATAGCTTGTCAAAACTTTTATTGGACAAGCATGATAGTTGAGCGTGTATAGGTTGGTGTACATGACATTTAACGCATGCCGTCTACTGTGTATATATATATTTACAAGTGAAACTAAATTACTTGGAACGTCACTTGATGTTCAGGGTAGTGATTTTGGTCCTTTAAAAGCATATATCTGCTGAAGGTTTAATCAAATTTTAAAGGACCAATAGGAGGTTTCTCTATAGATGTAATACATATGGAGTTATTCAGTAAACTGCAATATTGACTGTCAGGACACTATCGCACGGAAACTCCCATTGATCTCAGTGTACGTTTCTGTGAGATAGTGCCAAGATTTGTAGTTTATGGATAACCCCATGTAGTCATAATAGTAAGGCTAGATACATAGTGCAGGCACGGGAGCGATGGAGCGCATGGCGTCGCCTAAGTGATCTGTGGACTTCAGATCGCTCGCGACGTGGAGGCGTGGCAGAGGCGTGAACCTCTCATGTGACACAAACGTTTGTCGGCTCAAAATTCGGCCGCGTAGTCGCTCTAAATCGCTCGCACTATGGCCGCTGCCATAGAATTGCTGCATTTTGTTCACGCCGCAAGCGCTGTCGCTCACACTATGGATGCAGCCTTATACTCTCGAGAGTGCACATGCATGATTTTTCTAGTACTGTTTTTATGCAACTTCTCCACAGAAAATGTTATGAAGTTTTGCAAGCTACTTACAGTGGTGCATTAATTAATATGGACATTCTCTCTATACATATAGCACTAACAATGTATTAAGCACTTTACAAAAGAGACAATAAAATATAGGTAATTATAATTTAATAAGTACAACAAACATAAAATCAGGTAATAAGAAAGAAACCCCCTGCCCCTGCGAGCTTACAATCCAAGTGATATGTTAAGGAGACATAAACAACAAAAAGTGTGAGGTAACCTGCTTCCACCAGATCCCCATCTATTTGCACTCAAAGTATAAACGACGGTAATGTATCGTGACTTAATTAGTCAAGGAATACTAATATTCCCCCTGATTGGGTAATAATTGACCCCTCAATAAATGACACTATTATATAGAGTACAGTACAATTCTGAAAAATAACAACATTTTATTTTACTACTTCATTATAGAAATAACGACGTGAGTGAAAAATATATTTACAGTGATAGTTAAAATCTCCACTGTGGGCGTCTCAATTTGTATAATGGTTAAGTAGGTATAGTTTTTATGGTTCTTAATAGGAAAAATATGTAACCCACATAGAACCGCTATAAAATAGATACTGAAGACTATCACTGCAAATATATTTTTCACTTACGTCATTGTTTCTATAATGAAGTATTAAAATAAAATGTTATTTTTCAGAATTGTACTGTACTCTATCTAATAGTTTAATTTATTGAGGGGTCAATTATTACCCAATCAGGGGGAATGTTAGTATTCCTTGACTAATTCACTAACGTCATAATACATTACCTTACCATGAGTGCAAATAGGGATCTAGTGGAAGCAGGTTCCCTCACACTTTTTGTTGTTTATATAATATATATATATATATATATATATATATATATATATATATATATATGTATAAAGTGTATAAATGATGATTAAGGTGCACAAGGATAATATATAGCACAGAAAACATTCCAAGAGACACTGTTTTTAAGTATACCTTTTGCTTCATTCATTGTAACATCGCCGGAAGAAGTGATCAGTGTATCTCGAAAGCTCGCAAGAATAAAAGCATTTCGTTAGCCACAGAACGGTATCATCTATTTTTTTTTAATTATATATATATATATATATATATAAATATATTATCCTTGTGCACCTTAGTCATCATTTATACACTTTATTGGATTTGGGTAGAGCGGTTGGTCATCAAATAGTGGACTCACAGACTTATAGAGACTGCAGGTAAAGGTGTAAGTGCAGTAAAATAGCAGTGCTTGATCACAATGGTTGGCGAGTGTGACTGTAGGTGTGGGGCAGTAGCCAAGATTGTAGACTATTTAAGCTTCATTCAGAAGGTGTGTCTTTAGTTTTGACTTAAAGGTGGAGTTTCATGGTTAATGGGTAGTGAGGGATAAGGTTTTAAGGTGAGAGAAAGCAGTGGAAGTGGCTAAAAGGAGATAGTTATGAGCATCACAAGCAATGTAGGGAAGAGCAGACAAGTGGAGAGCCTTGAAAGTTAGAAGGAGAACTTTGTAGGTAACCCGGAGCTTAATGGGAAGCCAGAGAAGGGATTTATGGAGTAAATGCACTGACACTGTTGTAGACAAAAGTGTAATGATACTAGCTGTAGAATTTTGGATAGATTGCAAAGCAAACAGCTGAGAGACAGGGAGACATGTTAGTAGTAGGATACAATAATCAGACAGGAGAGGATAAAGGCATGCATTGGATTTTTAGCAGTATAATCACCTTGGCAAAATGTACAGAGGAAGAAGCAACAAGTTTTAGCCAGAGCTAAATGTGAATGTAAGGCCGCGGTCATTGTAAAAAATACCATGCTGAGCCGTGCTGACGCTCATGCTCTCCTGCTCAAGCATGAGCTTTTTTGTGTCCTGGCATGAGCATCAGCGAGCGCGCTTAAGAGGCGGGTGGGAGGTGGTGAGGGAGGCGGGGCTAGCGCACCACGTCACGGAGCCGACGTCACTGAGTTCTATTGGCTTTTGCCGGTCACGTGACCGGCCCTCCGCTTCCTTCAGCGCGAAAACTAAAATCAATCTGTCTCCTGCAATTCCACATGCCTCAGCACGCCTGCGGAAGCGCCTGCTAAAGCCACACACATACCAGATGCAGGAGGTAAGTGTGCTGGCTCAGCGCTATCTTTTTTACCATGTCCGAGGCCTAAGTAGAGAAGGAGAGGGAGGAATCAAATAACACACGTAGGCAATGTGCTTGGGTGACAGGATAGATGGTGGTGTAGGAAGATATACTTCTTGCAAACATACCTATGGAATACACAGCCTTGAAACCTTTGCGGGGTGTACTATTGTCAGATCTAAACCTCAAGTACATGACAGTACCCAGAGATTTGTAAGTCACCGGCAGAGTGTTTCCACACAGTTTAGCAATGAGTCTTTTATTGGAATCGGCACCGTCACGTAATTCCAGATAACTGGAGCTGCAGCTGATTTAAAAAAAGAAAATGGTTATATTTTTCCAATATAAGTACATAAATGTATGATGGTGCTAGCTTCCAGCATCAAAGGAGTTAAACATAATAAAATATTAATAACTAGAAAGGCACATATAATATGATGAATGTGTCACTTATTGTGAGAATGATATTTATCCTGTCCAACACTCCAAAAACAGTCATTCGTTTTAAAGATACTAAGGGGGTTGTTCATTAACCTTCAATATTTCCACTGCAAATTCGCCTGAAAATGTCATGCAATTTGAAGTCTGGTGTTTTCGTTGCATTTATAAATGACTATTTATGCCTCATATTCAAATTCGGCACTTTGAAAAAGAGAGAATCTGCCTCTTTCTCTGCCATTTTTGTAGTATAATGAATATGTGCATAAGGGATGCACTACAAAGGGAAACAGACCAATGTGTCCAAAAAGGGAAAAAAGTGCTATATGGTTTTCTTGAAAGTGTCAGGCACAGTCTGCCTAATGTGGTTTCTTCAACGCTGTCGTAAACCTTTAAAAAAATGACTTTGCACAAAACAATCAACCAATTTCTTAAGTAATCCAAGTGCAATAAGTGATGCAGACATTTTGGGCATGTGTAGTCCATAGTGGAAGAAGGCCACATAGACCCAAAAAGGATATAACATTGCTGGTGAATTCAGGAGAAGACAACATTCTATGAACAATTAAGGCTTAGAGCACTGGTGGGACACAGGCAGCCTGAAGGGACTTCCCCTGTGTCTCCCAGACTCCTCTCTCTCTGGGCCATTCCTCCTTTCATCCTGTAGCTTGAGCATACATAGGCAAGCTACGAATGGGGACAGATTTACATGCAAAGCGGGAAATGACAGGGAGAGTGAAAGGGAAGTAGGAGAGAGTATGAGAGAGGGGTTACATAGTTACTGTACATAGTAGAGGTTGAAAAAATATATATACATCCATCAAGTTCAACCTATGCAAAATTTAGACGACAGATACTTAGCCTATATCCGTACTTAGAGTATATTAATCCAGAGGAAGTTAAGGGGAAAAATAAATTTCTTCCTGACTCCAAATATTGGCAAATCAGATTACTCCCTAAATCAACATCCTTCCCATGTTTACTTATTTGGTATATCCCTGTATACCTTTCCTTTCTAAAAAGATGTCCAACCTTTTTGTTTTAACCAACCTATTATATCTGCCATCACAGTCTCCATGGGTAATGAATTCCACATTTTAACTGCCCTTACTGTAAAGAACCCTTTCCTTTGTTGTTGGTGAAATCTCCTTTCCTCTAACCTTAAGGGATGCCCCCGAGTCCTTTGTACTGCCCGTGGGATGAATAGTTCTTTTGAAAGCGCCTTGAATTGTGTTCAAATATATTTGTATATTGTTATCATATCCCCACTTAGACGCCTCTTTTCTAATGTAAACATATCTAATTTAGTTAGCCTCGCCTCATAAATCAGATTGTTTGGTGGCTATTCTCTGCACTTCGTCTAGTTCCATAATGTATTTTCTAAGGAGTGGTGCCCAAAATTGTACTCCATATTCAAGGTGTGGTCTTACTAATGCTTTAGAAAGGGGCATAGTTATGTTTACTTCCCTTCCATCCATTGCCCGTTTAATGCAAGATAAGGTCTTGTTTGCCATTGCAGCTACTGTACTGGATGACTTTGGGCACTATTGCTAAGCCTGCTGTCTACAAGCACTCCTAAATCCTTCTCCATCAAGAATTCTCCATTTAATTTGTAAGTTGCCTGTTTATTATTGTTTCCAGAATGCATAACCTATTCATATAACCCATTTCTCGAATTGGTTTTCGAGATCTCCCCGAAATCCTTTAAACATTTGCCACGACAGACTAATGGCCCATTGGATTAGCACAGCAGGGGTCCCTGCTGTGTGAATCCTACCGGGGTCTACTGGTCTGTAAGAGATGCACAGTAAGAGATAGGCTGAATCAGTCTTTCTACTTACGTGCTTCTAACAGGCGATCACGGGGTTTTTTATTTAATTTTAAACACTACAGTATTGTAGCAGGGGTCTCTGGAGCTGAACCGCATTAATTTTTGGTCTGGGGACCCCCTACTTCCCGAGTTACAGGCCCCTGCAATGTTAAAATACCACGGTCACGTGACCCACAGGATTTTAACATGGCGGGGATACCGGCACCCAATAACGGGGCCTGTAACTCGGGAAGCAGGGGTCCCCAGACCTGAAATCAATGCGGTTCAGCTCCGGAGATCCCCTGCTACAATACTGTAGTGTTCAAATTTAAATAAAACCCCCATGCCGCAAGTAGAGTGACTGATTCAGTCTCTCTAGTACTGCACGTCTCTTACAAACAGGTAGACCCCGGTAGGATTAACACAGCAGGGAGCCCTGCTGTATTAATCCGATGGACCATTTAGTCTGCAGAGGACCATCTCGGACCACCACGCACTATAGTGCGTGATTCAACCCGATGAATGGTCGGATAACAGCCGCTGCATCTGTACATTCTTTATAATTCTGATATGATGCCTCCGTCCCTTCTGACTTTAAGAATTTAAATGCCTTCTTCGTCTTTTCCATTTCCTCCACTCTGGAGAGGCTGGCTGCAGGTGCAGCCAGTTAAGACAGAACTTCTGAATGAACAGGGAGAGAGAGTGTGTAAGGAATTGGAGAGCACGTCCCCCGCGGCGTGCTCCCTCCTTACCTGCTGTTTCACAGCCTCCTGCGCACCTTACTGTAAGGAATCGGGGAGCGCATCCCCTGCTGCGTGCTTCCTCCTTATCTGCCACTTCACAGCGTCCTGCGCACCTTACAGAGCGCGCACACTCACGGAGGGTTTTCAAGGTTCCTACAGAGCTTGGCTCCACCCCCCGCTTGTGGCGCACGGGCGCCCCGCACGGCGTGCACACGTGATGCACGTGCACTGCTTCCCAGCTACGTGTCAATACTCATTATCTTGCTCACCGGTCTCCTGCATCTCACAGCCTATCCCTGTCTCCGCAAAGGCCGCTCCTCCGCTAAACCCCCCTGTCTCATTGGACTCTCTCACACATCTATGCTCATCTCTCTCACTCCTTCTTTGGCTGAGCATAGTTCATTGTAGCCTTGCTGTTCCCACGTCCCTGTTCCTGCTGTATTGCCTTGCCTTGCCATCCTCTGTGTTTGATCTCCTGTGTACCGACCCGGCTAGACTTTGGACCCTTCTCTGGATATCGACCCCGGCCTGGCTGTGACCTTCTGTATCTCTCCATCCTTGACCACGGCACCCTGCTACCGACTACTCTCCTCGCTCCTACCTCTGACCTCGGCAAGTATCAAGACCATTCTACTATCTCCAACCCTGACCCAGCTAACCTTGACTATCGACTCTCCACTCTCCGTTGCTGTGGGTGGCGTGTTCTATACTCTCCCACCTCAGTACCGGGGTCACACCATGTTCGTGGTGAGCGCAAGCGTTACAGAGAGAGACTTTTCCCCAACCAGGATGACACTGGTTGGTCTGGTCCCCAGGCCTGCAGGGAGCAGGGTCCTGGGTCCATCTGGGAATCAGACACAGGAAACAGAATCACCACGGGCATGAACAAACTGCAGTATGCAGCTCTGCTCCAAGGAACTTGCGTTCCAATCCTGATGAGGAAGCGGAGCTCTGACGTGTCCAGAGGGATTGCATGGACTCACTTGGGACAGAGTTCCCCAACTGTCAGATAAGGGATTTAATATTGTTCCCTGATATCGTATTGTATGTTTTGGGGGTTGGTAACTGGCTTAGCTGGCCAGCCAGGTAGCTAGGGCCTGTATTTTTATTTATTTATGAAATATTTTACCAGGAAGTTATACATTGAGAGTTACCTCTCGTTTTCAATATGTCCTGGGCACAGAGTTAAGACAAATAATACATGGTTGCAAATACAGTTACATAAATGAACAGGGTATACATTATATACAAGATGGTATATGTTTGGTCTAGTATGTCTACCAAGGGGAGTAGATTTTGATTTTATGATTTGGTTTGCCTTAAAGGAACAGTGTGCCTATTTGTTTTGTTGTGGAAAATAAACCACTGAATGCTTAAAGCCTAAAAACACACTGTTTGGACTCTTAGTGACCCTACCACGAAGCTGTCCTGCCACACAATATATGAAACTAACTTTACCCGGTGTAACATACGCTGATCTAGGAGAGCTGAAAGGTTATTACTTAAACATTAGTCTTTGTTTTCACCCCTTCCTGTAAGCTCCTCTCTGTACACAATACACTCCCTCCTCTCCTACTCATTTGTCTCCTCCTCTTCTTACTGTCTCTCTGTTTCCACCTCCTACTCACCCTGCTGTCTTTCCTCCCCGATGTGCACACTGCTCTCCTCTGTCTGTCTCCGCTCCCTTCCTTGCTGTCTCTCCTCCCCCCTCCATCATGCCCTGCTCCTCATTGCACTCCATGCCTTACTGTGTCTGCTCCTCTCTGTGCACACTTCACTCCCTCCTCTTCAATTCATATCATCTGTTGTCTCCTCTCTTTGCCGTCTTTACTGCCGTTAACATTCCCTCCCCAGTGTTTCCTGGGTGAGTGAGAGGCCCCTAAATTTATCACAGAGGGGGATATATATTTTTATTTATATAGCACAGACAGTGTACTCAGTGCTTTACAAAGACAATACAGTACAGGGATTTATAATAATTCTCTGAATGTCTCTCCGCTATATCATCCTGGATGGCCCTCCGCCGACTTAAACTTAACATGTCAGAAATGGTGCTCCTCATATTTCCTCCCAAAACCTGGTCCTACTGCCTCCTTCTATGTTACTGTCGGAATGCACGGAAGCACCATCATACACCAAGTAGCACAGGCACGCTGCCTAGGGGTCACCCTCAACTCCTCTCCCACATTCTCCTCTCACATTCAAAAGGTAGCTAAAACCTGTCAGTTTTACCTCTGAAATATTACAAAGATACGCCCTTTCCTCTGTTGCTCGACTGCTAAAACTCTGACTCAGGCCCTCATTCTCTCCCATCTCGATTACTGCAACCTCCTGCTGTCCGGCGTTCCTGCCTCTCACCTGTTTCCCCTACAATCTATTATAAACGCTGCTGCCAGAATCACTTTACTCTTTCCTAAATCTGTCTTGGTGTCTCCCCTGATGAAATCCCTCATGAAATCCCTCTTCTGGCTTCCAAACAAATCCTGTATCATACACTCTATCATCTCAGCCCTAATTTCTCACTATCCACCATCCCGACTCTTGCATTCTGTTCAAGGATGTCTTCCTTGAGCAGATGTCTTCCATTTTGTTTCTAAAGCCCTCTCCAGCCTTAAACCTTTCTCACTGACTACCCCACATCTCTGGAATGCCCTTCTCCTCAATATCCGATTAGCAGCCTCTCTATCCACCTTTAAGACCCATCTTAAAACACACCTCCTTAATGAAGCATATGAGTAGCTCCTTGGCTGATACTTTACACCTCATACATCGACCTTGGGTCCATGCAGACACACTTACCAGAGCACCTTCCTTCTGTCTTTGTATGTTCTTCCTACATACCAATTAGATTGTAAGCTCTTCGGGGCAAGGGACTCCTTTTCCTAAATGTCACTTTTATGTCTGAAGCACTTATCCCATTATGTGTTATTTGTATTATTTGTTATTTATATGATGTCACGTGTATTACTGCTGTGAAGCGCTATGTACATTAATGGCGCTATATAAATAAAGATATACATTAATACATACAATAATAGCAGGAAACAAATTTCTGCCCAAAGTGCAAAATCCCGTTCTTGTATTCTTCACCTTCAGTCTCATTACACAGAATGTGCATTCTCATCTGGCTGTCCCTGAGTGAGTGACAGGCCGCTCAGCCTATCTCATTATACACATATACATACAAAAAATACAATGATGCTCGGTGCACTCCAAAAGCAAAATATGATATATAAGGGCTAATATGCGGTGCCAGCAGAAAGACTGGGATACCAAACCAGTCCAAAACAATATATAAACGAGAAAAATCTGCAGCACTCACCAAGATGATGTTGTCAAAAACGTATTTATTCACACCATGTGAAGTAATCGAACACAGCCGTTTGAGCTGTGAGCTCGTTTATATATTGACCACATTGCCACGGCCGCTCCTCGCCTGACATTAACAGAGATGGACATGGCTCCATCGATGGTAGATTGGGGTGTACAGTGGCAGTATGGATTTTACTTGGACATTCTTCCACATTGAAGACTACTAAACATCCTGAATGGTCTGGTAAAAGATTCCAATGTGGTTGAATAATTAAGACACACAGGACATACTTGAAAACGAGAGGTAACTCTCAATGTATTACTTCCTGGTAAAATATTTTATAAATAAAATAAATAAATAAACAATTACAATCAAAAGGTAAACACTACAACAATCATTGGTTCAGGGGATCCCAAAAGGGCTATTGAGTGTGAAGAGAAATTGCTCCACTCCCCAAGACTTCGAAAAGCAATCAAAGATTATGGGGAAGAAGTTCTCAAATAGAAGATACAGTCGGTCTTGTATAAACAGGGCCCTCAAGTGAGCAAAGGACACAGACCATAACACACTACTGTATAGCAAAAAATCTAAACCCGAGGGAACGAAACCAATAAGAATTATTGGGACATATAATAAGCAGTGGAGGGAAGTCAAAAAAGTATCAAACCAACACTGGCACATCCTTCTGGAGAATGAGGCTTTCAAAAAAGTATTAAGTACAACCCCTTCTATAACATTTAGATGACCAAGAAATGTATCGGACAATTGATCCATAGCCACTACCAAAGCCAACAACCAATTACTTGGCTCAGTACACGAACTATAGGTACATACCGATGTGGCTCATGTCGAGCATGTCAGTTCATCAATCCCACAAAAGTCTTTAACAACTGGGATAATACAAAACAATACACAATTAGAAGCTTCATCAACTGCAAAACTGAGGGAGTGGTATATTTGACTGACTACTTGTCGGTGTGGAATAAAATATGTCGGAAATACCTTGCGTCAATTACAAAGACGTGTTCTAGAACATATTAACACCATAAGGAACAGTAGACACTCCTGTAGCAAGACATACTAACTAGATTGACCATGGTGATGTCACTTACCTGTCTTTCCAAGGCATAGACTATATGATATCAGGAGTGAGGAAAGGTGAGCTACTGTAGATACAGCCCTATTGGGAAAGGAGGCGAAGTGGATATATACCCTAGGGACACTATCACCCAAAGGCCTCAATGAAAGATTTGTCTACTCCGCCTCCCTGTAGTCCCCAAATGAATATGGGATTAACCTGGGCCTGGACATATGCCAGTAATCACAACCTGCTAAGCCTAGAGCCAATCTGTTTAAAAAGAAATCATGATTAAATCATTATGATTCCTTATATGAGAACTATAGTCACTATCATTTAAATTATCTCGGAACAGACAGTGAGATACATGAGTGACACATTTGTCTACATGAACAAGCTGCAGTGAGAGTAAACATAGGGACTTATATAAACTAAAATACATATAAGCCATTATATGTTATCATGGACTGATACTGTTGTTTCTTGCAATTACTATGGTGTATGGGGGGGGGAGGGGTACTCAGGTGCCCCATGTACAGAACTCCCCGTTCAGAAAACTCTAAATATGTACTGTCTAAATTCAAGCCTATATAACTATGAATATTAGTCCGTTTCGTTCATATTTTAAACTTACATGTGTAACAGTGTTTCCCCCACACTATGGGACATTCCCCTGTTACCAGGTGTATGGTGCATGCTACCTGTTGGTTCACAAGAGGCTGAGGTGTCCGCCGTTGTTTGTGGGGACTGCAGAACAGACTTCCGGGGTACATACTTGACATTTACTCCATGGTACTGAGCGCCTCCATCTGCTGTAGGCTCCAGGCTTGTCCACGGATCCGGGTTGCGAATTCTGTGGTCAAACATAGCCGGGTCAGGACTGGAGAAGGCAGGATGATCCGTGGACAAGCCGGGGTCAGGATTAGAGAAAGCTGGGTAAACGATATCCATGCTGGGGTTCGGCTACTATTCTGCCCTTATCTGACATGTCAGTTCTGGTAACATCATGATGTGTTAGAAACAATCATGGATATCCCTCACTCAGGCAGTACCCTTGAGTGACAGGGAGGAGGTGGGATCAGGTCTGTGTTCTACCCAATCCTGGGTTCAGACCTGGTACCCTCCCCCAACTGTACTCAAGGGGGTTGCATCTCTAAATGGTTGGTTGGTCTCTACCGTGAGAGAGACAAGGTATCACACCGGGTTGCTGTCATCACCCGACGCACGTTTCGTTCCTTACTCAGAACTTCATCAGGGGTGGGCGCGTCACTGCTACCGTGGCTATTTAACTCCACCATTTCCATAGTTACCTACAAACAATTGAGTGTAACGTACGTGCTCACCACAAACCTGGACCGGGCCGCGGGGCTGAGGTGGGGATAGATATTCACCGACCTTAGACCACAAAGCCGGATCCGGGTTGCGAATTCTGTGGTCAAACATAGCCGGGTAAGGACTGGAGAAGGCAGGATGATCCGTGGACAAGCCAGGGTCAGGATTAGAGAAGGCTGGGTAAACGATATCCATAGGTAGGACGTCATTTGCGCGACTGAGACACAGGTCTAGTCGAATGTGTGTGTAAACACTGGGCAACTTGCTCCATGCACCTGTACTATATATCTTACTATACCTGTACGATATATCCTATGATGTGGACCATGTGAGGAACCTACTAAATTCAGAAAGAGGCACAGGTGCCTATTTATAAAAGGACCATACTACAGTAGAAGAATCCATAGATGCTCTGAGGCAGTAATTATATGCCAACACTCTGAGGATTCACCTGAAAATAGTTGAATCTGGAAATACAATATCACAGTGAAATATAAGTGATATTTGTAGACATCTTTTTCATTGCTGACATTACTATTTGCTTAAACATCCAACATTAGTGCTACATTGTAGCGATTAGCAGCAATAGTAGGCATCTATTTGCAACTCTTTTTGCAACACTCTCAGTTTAATTCATGATGACAGCCTAAGCATACTAATTATACTGTATATGCTCTAAGGCAAGGGAGTGCAAACCTTTGGAGCTGCACCCCCCTGCCTGCTCCCCCACCCTCTTGCGCCCCTCTACCTGGTTCGGCGTCGACAAATAATGTTGCCATGGAGACGGACGTGTGACGTCATTACATATTACACCACGGCGTCATTTGACGCCGCTTTGCCATGGCGACACATCAGAGCAACGCGTCTGAACCCTGGTAAGTGAGTTGCAGAGGCCTCACGCAATCCCCCAGCATTTAATTTAAATGCCTCGGGGAAGAGCACAGGGCCTCTGCAACCGCCCACGCGCCCCCCCCCCCCAAAAAAAAAATCCCCCCACTTTGCGCACTGCTGCTCTAAGGGTGTAGCACAATACCATTACTCTGAGGATTCAGATATGAGCACAGCTGCTCTAAGGGAGTAGCACAATACCATTACTCTGAGGATTCAGATATGCGCACAGCTGCTCTAAGGGAGTAGCACAATACCATTACTCTGAGGATTCAGATATGAGCACAGCTGCTCTAAGGGAGTAGCACAATACCATTACTCTGAGGATTCAGATATGAGCACAGCTGCTCTAAGGGAGTAGCACAATACCATTACTCTGAGGATTCAGATATGAGCACAGCTGCTCTAAGGGAGTAGCACAATACCATTACTCTGAGGATTCAGATATGCGCACAGCTGCTCTAAGGGAGTAGCACAATACCATTACTCTGAGGATTCAGATATGCGCACAGCTGCTCTAAGGGAGTAGCACAATACCATTACTCTGAGGATTCAGATATGCGCACAGCTGCTCTAAGGGAGTAGCACAATACCATTACTCTGAGGATTCAGATATGCGCACAGCTGCTCTAAGGGAGTAGCACAATACCATTACTCTGAGGATTCAGATATGCGCACAGCTGCTCTAAGGGAGTAGCACAATACCATTACTCTGAGGATTCAGATATGCGCACAGCTGCTCTAAGGGAGTAGCACAATACCATTACTCTGAGGATTCAGATATGCGCACAGCTGCTCTAAGGGAGTAGCACAATACCATTACTCTGAGGATTCAGATATGCGCACAGCTGCTCTAAGGGAGTAGCACAATACCATTACTCTGAGGATTCAGATTTGAGCACAGCTGCTCTAAGGGAGTAGCACAATACCATTACTCTGAGGATTCAGATTTGAGCACAGCTGAATCTTGAGATACAATGTTGCAAGATATACGAGTGATATTTGTAGGCATTTTTCCCCTTGCTGACAGCAATATTTGTCTAACATCCACCATGAATGCTATATTGTAGCCACTAGTACAGACATCTCATGGCAACTCTCTAAGCTGCATTCCTAGTGCACACACACGTAAGTACTATATTCCCCTTGGTCTGCACAAAGCAGGATATACATTCATATAGGACTTAGTCCAGTGAACTAATTTAGGCCGCGCTTATAGTCCCAGCGACGGCAATGCCGACGTCATGCTGCGGCCACGGAAAAAATCCAATTGAATTGACTTCCGGTGATCGCGACTAAGCCGTCGCGCCAATCCTACTATAAGCACATGCGATGGATTCAATTTTTTTGATGCAATGTTGCCAACGCCGGGACTATAAGCGCGTCCTTAGGATCTAAGGGGCGCGTCCTTAGGATCTAAGGGTATATCTTTGGTATGTGAAAATTATCTTTTTCATTAATGGTGAAACACACAGGCGCTTATTTTTGCGGTTTTCATTAATGGTGAAACACACAGGCGTTTATTTTTGAGGTTTTCATTAATGGTGAAATACACAGGCGCTTATTTTTGAGGTTTTAAAATGAGTTAGTGTTTTCTTCAACTATCATTAAAATGTATTTATTTTCAAATATTAGTGGAGGTGAGTGCATCACTAGGCATTCTCTTTCTCGCATTGTTTATAGTTATTTATCCCTGATAGCACCCCTTCAGAACGTTTAATATAATCTGACTAGGGACCCCTACCCCTCCCCTTTTCGTTACAACTACAATTACTGTAAATACTAAACTCCAATACATTCCATAGGCAGGTAAGATTAAGAAACAAACTGAGTTGGTAGACAACAAATAATAAACTTAATTTGTGAATATCATAAATATAAATACTTGGTTGAGTGTTCAATATCAAATTGATCTTGAAATTCCAGTTGCACTGCTTCTCCATTTGGTACTGTGATGGTCCACACACAATCAGCATTTTGCGGATAATTGTCAGGATACTTGGGCGATGTCACAGATCCAGTGAGGTTTGAGTTGCTGACATAAATATTCCCTCCACATGCTGAATGGAAGCATAAATTGTGTTATCTACAACAGGGGTGAGCAAACTTTTTATGCCGAGCCCCCCTTTTCATCCATAAAATTTCTCGGGCCCCCCCTGCCTGATGTAATCAAAATCACATGAAAAAAAAAAAAACCCTTTATTAAACGGTATACAATATAAATCCAAATATGTTTAAATACTTACATATTTCAACAGCTCGCGCTTGCAAAATTAGACTGAGTCCACGCTGCCGCTGAGAGCGGTGACATCACCAACTCTCCAAGCATGAGCACAGGGTGTCCTGCATAATTTTGCAAGCGTGGATCGGGGCTATGTGTGTGTTTGTGTGTGTTTGTGTGTGTTTGTGTGTGGCTGTGTGTGGCTGTGTGTGGCTACATAAACAAATGTTTGATATCTCAAGTTTAGATCATTTTTCAAATTCAAAAAATGTAATCTTTAACATATCCCAGAACCTTATTAATCACACCCCGAACCCCCTTTCTGGAGAGGCAACACTGAAAGAACAATGAGTAAATAATGATAACTTCAGTCGGTACGTACCCAAACTCTGTGCCTCATATTGCAGTTTAAAACCTTTGTCTTCATTACTGTTGTCAGAAATGAAATGGACAAACAGCTCATTGTCAGTTGTGTGCATGGTGGATGGGGGGTTGCTGCCACAAAATCTTCCATTTCCCCCAATGGAACCCAATGGGGGTGATGACTCATCAAGACCATTCTTTAGCTATCGAAAGAATACAACAAAGTAATACATTGACAATTATCTGCCCCTTATTCTGCAGAGAAAATAATAAGAAAGAATTTACAGTTTTCAGTACTCATATCAAATATTTTTTAATCACTGCTATTTCAGAGAAAATACTAGTATTGAATAGTTCAATCTATGTAAGAAGCATTTGTCTATGATAAAGCACATTGGTTTTAATGAAAGAATGGATGTTTTGTATCCTTTTATATTTAGCGATTCACCCGAAATTAATCTGATTAACTGATTATTTGCAAACTTAATTTGATCTTTGTACCATGACAAAGGAAAATATCACAATCACAAACAGGAAATTATATGCAATAATGTAAACTATTAATCACCTAG
This sequence comes from Ascaphus truei, assembly GCF_040206685.1. Lineage (NCBI taxonomy): Eukaryota > Metazoa > Chordata > Amphibia > Anura > Ascaphidae > Ascaphus > Ascaphus truei. The sequence goes on from NC_134484.1 coordinate 412,327,935, forward strand.
CCCACCCAATGACAAAATAAATACTGCATCCTTATAGTACTGGTTCATCAATGAATTAGAATGTAGCTGACTGGAAGAATAGGGTTAATGTGAGTCATGCCTAAATAGCATGTATGTCTGCTAATAGTAGCTACTATAGGATGTTTTTATGTCTATCTGCAAAACTCGGTCACATTAACTGAGGATACTTCCAAAACTTACACTATGTTTATTTTTTTTTAAAGAGATGAAAAACGGAGATGTGGTGCACAACCAATTAAATGAAAAATTCTGAGGGTGAACTCCAATAAAAAAAGGTCACTTATTAGGTCATGTTCAAAGAGATACAAAAAAGAACCCCCTACGCGTTTCGCGCCGTTGGGCGTTTTATCGAGGTAATGTTTATTTTGTATATGTAACCAAGTTGTCCCAACTTCCAGTGCTACACATTGACCCTGTAGTTTGGATACAGTACATGGAAAGCATTTAGAATATTCCTTAGGAACAAAAAAGGGCTTGATTATTTAATACTGTATCTTGTGTCTTGTACTGTATAACAAATGTACTTTGCATGAAATTAGATTTAAAAAGTACAATGAGTTGCTAACAATATTAAGATTTCCACAGAGCTTACCTCTATGTAGTCACCACTGCTGCAGGCAGCATCATTATTTGGAATCCGAAATGTTGGATCCAAATGGGTAGCAATTGTGAAGCCGCTTGTAACTACTACATGCCAGGTACAATTGAGATTGGGAGTGTAGTGCTGAGGAAAGTTATGTGAAGTGATCACACCTCTGTCTGCGTGTAAATATCCACCACAACCTAAAAAAGATGCATATGAGGAGCTATTACAGTGAAGTACAACTTTGATGAACCCCAAACGAGACGTATGTGCAATATTCCCATTATGTGTCATATTATTATGTCACGTGTAGTACTGCTGTGAAGGGCTATGTACCTGGATGACGCTATATATGTATATACATATATACACACACACACACACATACTGTATATATACCCATACATACATACATACATACAGAGTGCCATTTGAATTGCTAAAAAAAAAAAAACACACTGTAAACTTTAATAGAAAATGAAATGTATTTTATGTAATAAAGCAAGCTTAGGTATTCTGAATATAAAAGAAAACTGTATTTATATCACACGTTTTAAATATAATTATCTGACACTTACTTTTCCCAGATCTGGGTAAGATTGCAACTAAAGGCGAGATCCACAAAGCTCAGTTAAACCAGGCTTACAACGTGTCAAAAATGGACATTATTTTACCTGAGGTTGATGTATATTTTTAAGGCTAATTATATACAAAAACAATGGCCAGAATACATCTAATTAGCTTAACGGCAGGTTATTGTAGCACAACGTTGCGTTATCGTCCAATAACGTGACATTAAATATGTCAACGTTACTCCTATGCAGGACCCTGAAATAGTGCTTTGCACAAAAGCCTCCTTCCAGGGTCTAGATGGGAGTAACAGCAGCTTTAGATAATGACCTAACTAACATAGTGTTAAGTCCCAGCATTAACTCTAACAGACTTGTCTGGATATAAGATGTATGCATGATGACCCGTCTGCATGTCATTATCACTAACGGTTATAGTTAACACAATGCTCTTTAAGGGAGAAACCATGACTTCATGTTACGCTATTGGCCTTTGAAGATATGCATATAGGCTTAATATGACGTTGCGTTAGGCTTCTGTTAAATAAGTTACAGATCTTTTAAGCAGTGAATAAATCAGGTAACCACCAGTTAAAAGATCTCGCCCTCATGAAAGCTCTAATATTACCTACTGTAGCTATTTACCTACTCTGCTGCATGTCTGTTTGCAGTGAATATAACATGTTCATATTGTATACTGTACATTCTTTAAAACAAACTCCTGCCTGCCTCAGCCCTATTGGTGGATGGAGAGTGCCAGGGGCTAAGTAAACAATCACCAGGAGGGAGGACGCGGCTCAGCCCTTCCAATAGTGTAGAGATTGGTGATCAGCTTACCACCAAAATGGATTCATTTATTGGTTGCACTTTAACAAACAGACTATACGTGTGGGTGTGATCCCAATCACACACAGTCTGGATACGAGTTGTCCGTTAATAAGTGCAAAAATGCACGAAAGTGTGGAATAAAATCATTTTTCATTCTACCAAAATAAAATGAGTAGTGCTAGCTGAATGGGCATATAAGTACATACAATGATAAAAGAAACAGTGTATGAAACCCCAGGTATATAACACAAATGGTTCAAAGATATATAGCTAGGATACTTAACCACTATTGCTAAAAACAATAGGAGCCCCAGTGAGTGAGTGATAATCACACACAGGTGGACAGCTGGTGATGGTGCTTATCTGAAACAAAATTGGTGTTAACTGAAATTTGGTAAACATCTATTAGTACCGTATGTTATCAGATACTTTACTGATGTAATGTCAGATGCTTGATAGTAAGTATCTAAAAAAATCTCCATGCTCAGATCTCCTGGTCACTAGTAGCAATCCGAGATTAGTCTGGAATAGTTGCCAGAAAGTTTCAGATTGTTAGCAAGTCTGGCTTTAATTTGCTCTGATTGATGTAGTGATCCAGAGAATATAGTAGCTAGATAGAGATTACTTATGTAGGATCAAGTTAAAGTATAAAATGATTACTCGATGGTGTGGCTGAATAGCCTAATCAGTGGCGTAGCTAGACTTTCGCGGACCCCCGGGCAAAAAAAATTTCAGGGCCCCACTAATATTAATACTGACTAGAATTTTTTCTCCCTCCCTGAGCCTCTATCTAAGGGGTGTGCAAAATGGGGGGCGCGCAAGATTATCTACAGGAGGCGCAGGGTTTACAGAGGCCCAAGCGCTTCCCGAAGGCACTTAAATTAAATGCCAGGGAAGCAGCGAAGGCCTCTGTAAACTTCACTTACCTTGGATCAGACGGGTTCTGGAGACGCGCCGCCATGGCAACGTGACGTCATGATGCCCAGAACCAAGGTAAGGGGGCGAGCGCGGACAGGGGGACAGTCGGCAGGGTTGCGCAGGAGAAAAATATTTTGCTCCTCGCTCTAACTAAACATCCTTCATCTCTCTCCATCTCTCCTCGTCATCATCCATCATCATCACTCCCCCTCCTCATCTTCATCCCTCCTCGTCGTCCTCATCTCCTCTCCCCTCCTTATTTCTCCCCCCACCTCATCATCTCTACTCCTTCCGCCCCATCCTATCTCTCCTCCCTCTCCTCCTATATACAGTATACACACACAATCACTACACCATATACACATATACCAAACATACAACATTAGTGTAACACACACACCATATACAAATACACATTTATATGCAACCTATAAAAAAACCACTAAATATACAACATATAACTGGCCATAATGCATGAAACACAAATATGCATTACAAACACACACACACACACACACACACACACACACACACACACACACACACACACACACACACACACACACACACACACACACACACACACACACACACACACACACACACACACACACACACACACACAAACACACTTATAAACAAATAATAACAAATTATAAAGTGTGTAAACAAATACACACTTATAAACACACACACACATCAACACAGACAAAGAGACACACATACACACACTCTTACCAACACAGACACACACACACTAACCAACAGACACACGGAACCGGGAGATGTAGAGAGGAGCAGCTATGCATTGGTTAAGCAGGAAGAAAGCCATACTCGCCTCCTCCCTCCTCTTGTTCTTTGATCAGCTCCACACTCCGCAGACGGCATCCTCCGCTCTCCTCCTATCCGCCCAAGCCTGTCTCTATCTGAAGTGAGACAGATGGGCTGCCAACAGGGGGGAGAGCGGGCCCCCAGGCTTTGCCCGGGCTATATCTAAGCCCCTGAGTCTAGTATAAAAGTAGAATGTATAAACCAACCTACTACTGCTGAGCATGGATGATAGGAACCATAAATGTCATTGCAAGCCATATGGGATAAACATGCAACCGGAGTTAGGGGAGTGGAATACAGGGATTCCCTGCAGCTATAGCAAAGTATTGGTATCGCCAAGATGACAGGCCGAATTGCGAAAAGAATAATAAGCTCCCTGTCACTGCACCGAGCGGGCCGCGGACCTGTTGCACGGCTACAGCTTCACTCTCCTAATCCTACACTGAAACCGATGCGAAGACATCAGCGATAGCACATCAGAACCGATGACCGTTTCACATGTCAACGCTTGGTCAAGATAACGTCTGCGTTAGGAGAGTGAAGCGGTCGTTTTTGTACTTTTGCTAGAATTACATTTGATTTTATTCCACTCTTTCTTGCATTTTTGCACTTATTAACAGACAATTCGTATCCAGATTGTGTGCAATTGGGTTCACACCCACGCGTCTATAGTCTGTTCATTAAAGTCCAACCAATCAACTAATAAAATTTGGAGGTAGGCTCACCACCAATCTCTACACTATTAGAAGCGAGTGCAGTCAAGGTCTGCGCCTCGTTCTCCATCCGTGTCTTAAGAATACAATAGTAGTCTGAACATTTTAGGGAGTAGTCACGATGTACTAAGCCAATTTTGGAGAAAGTTTGTTGTGACGCATCACATCTCATTATTTACAGCTCAGTTTGTTGGATCTGGTGCAGATTGTTAGACATCAAACGTTACATAACCTTAAACTTGACACCATTTTTTATACAGATTGAAGGGAGAGAAAAGGGATTGCACAGTGGCGAACAGAATACCACATCTCCTTAAAATATGCCATTTAACCATCCATAAAGCCTCTTATTGACACTTCCCAAATCACAAGCCAAACAAAGTGTTTGGTACCTTGATGCATGGAGGAGCAAGGTGAAAATTACACTATTTATGTTGATTTTGCTCAAAAAATGGCCTTACTACAGAGACCCCTATATCTTCCTGTGCAAATTAAATGATATATGTATAATGAAAGGGAATATAAAGAAATCGTCAACATTACTTTTATGGTAAGATGCATTAAATCCTCCACCAGAGGCACTTCCATCAGAAGTAAATCGAATGAACATGTTGTCTCCAGAAGATCTAATTGGTCCAGGGATTTCTCTGCCACATATAGTGACAAGTTCAGTAGAGTTGTTGTTGTCTCCTTAAAAAAAATGAGCATAAAGAGCTATTATTATCATTTTCCCATTAAAATGTTTACAGACACCATTTTTCTGAAAGTGTAAGTGAATTAAGTTTATATGAAGCAACAATAGTACACACACTGCAGACATATCCTAGCTAGCCTTTAAACTTAATGTTAAAAGGGTATTTCTGGTCATCATGCAAACTAATCTAGAATACTGTATCTGTATCACGCTGTATCTGTATCACGCTGTATCTGTATCACGCTGTATCTGTATCACGCTGTATCTGTATCACGCTGTATCTGTATCACGCTGTATCTGTATCACGCTGTATCTGTATCACGCTGTATCTGTATCACGCTGTATCTGTATCACGCTGTATCTGTATCACGCTGTATCTGTATCTCGCTGTATCTGTATCACGCTGTATCTGTATCACGCTGTATCACGCTGTATCTGTATCACGCTGTATCTGTATCACGCTGTATCTGTATCACGCTGTATCTGTATCACGCTGTATCTGTATCTCGCTGTATCTGTATCTCGCTGTATCTGTATCACGCTGTATCTGTATCACGCTGTATCACGCTGTATCTGTATCACGCTGTATCTGTATCACGCTGTATCTGTATCACGCTGTATCTGTATCACGCTGTATCTGTATCACGCTGTATCTGTATCACGCTGTATCTGTATCACGTTGTATCACGCTGTATCTGTATCACGCTGTATCTGTATCACGCTGTATCTGTATCACGCTGTATCTGTATCACGCTGTATCTGTATCACGCTGTATCTGTATCTCGCTTTATCTATATCTCGCTGTATCTGTATCTCGCTGTATCTGTGTCTCGCTGTATCTGTGTCTCGCTGTATCTGTATCTCGCTGTATCTGTATCTCGCTGTATCTGTATCTCGCTGTATCTGTATCTCGCTGTATCTGTATCACGCTGTATCTGTATCTCGCTGTATCTGTATCACGCTGTATCTGTATCACGCTGTATCTGTATCACGCTGTATCTGTATCACGCTCTATCTGTATCTCGCTGTATCTGTATCTCGCTGTATCTGTATCTCGCTGTATCTGTATCTCGCTGTATCTGTATCACGCTGTATCTGTATCACGCTGTATCTGTATCACGCTGTATCTGTATCACGCTGTATCTGTATCTCGCTGTATCTGTATCACGCTGTATCTGTATCACGCTGTACCTGTATCACGCTGTACCTGTATCACGCTGTACCTGTATCACGCTGTACCTGTATCACGCTGTACCTGTATCACGCTGTACCTGTATCACGCTCTATCTGTATCTCGCTGTATCTGTATCTCGCTGTATCTGTATCTCGCTGTATCTGTATCTCGCTGTATCTGTATCTCGCTGTATCTGTATCACGCTGTATCTGTATCACGCTGTATCTGTATCACGCTGTATCTGTATCACGCTGTTTTAACGCTCTTAGAAAACAGAATTAGGTGAGCTCGAACCTACCCATATAACAAAATCCACCAATAACACGATATATCTTTCAATGCCTTGGGAGTGCTGGTAGGAAAGGGCCACACATTTATGGAAAAACAAAAATAAGAAACTTTGCGCTACTTTCCAAACTGGCCTATAATGTATTAGGGAAATATAAAATTATTGATGCTAAGGAGCCTATTCTAGTAGCTTCAATAAAATTGCTGCTACAGTGTATATCGGATGGTGTGGCATTAACCCACCCAACGGTTTGTCATTTGTGTTATCCCTAAAGAAAAAATTGTTCTCCTCGGCTTGGAAGAACAGCGTCGAGGTGATTTTTTTTTTCTTTAGGACCAACAAAGGATCTGGACAATCCTTGTCACCTCCTGGCTGCAGGACATTCCCGAATTTAAGAGGTGATCACTAATCACACTAACATTCACACACGTATTATTTATTTATGTATGTGTTGATTTGATATCACTATTATTGTATTTTACGCACGTTTGTAGCACCATTGTAGGGGTATAGCGCTGAGGTTGTGCTTTTCTCTATTTGTGTTATCACTATATTCAGAAAGAATCTGAAACCATTTCAACAAGTCTCAAACCATGAGGTAGGAAAATGCCAAAACCGCTCGGGACAGCAGCGCTGGTATCTAAGCCTGTCTCAAAGTTCTCCCCCGTGCGATCTGGTCGCAGTCTGTAAGAGCTGCACAGAGAGAGAGCTGCATCTCCCTGCACAGCTCTCACAGGCGACCACAGGTTTTTATTTACATTTTGATAACAGTGTACTGTATCAGGGGGTATCTGGAGCTGAACCGCATTGATTTCAGGTCCGGGGACCCCCTGCCTCCCGAGTTACAGGCCCCGGAATGGGGTGTCGGTATCTTCTATGCGTTTAAATGTCCCGGTCATGTGATGCAGGAGATTTAAACATTGCAGGGGGAAACGGGCTCCCCATACCGGGGCCTGTAACTTGGGAAGCAGGGGGTCCCCGGATCTGAAATCAATGCGGTTAAGCTCCGGAGACCTCCTGCTACAGTACACTGTTATTAAAATATAAATAAAAACAGCATCATTACCTTAGCGGCTAGCTCCGGAGATACCCGGCTTCAATCCAATGCAGGAAAAATAATATTTTTTTTTCTAAGTCCTACTCGCAAATCTCATCTCAAGATGAAATTTGCGAGGAGCTCGCTAGCTGAGTGCCGCGATGATCTCATCGGAGGTACTAGAATAGGGTGATTTCTCAAAACACGCGAGTTGGAGCTGTTTTTCAGCTCCCGCTCGATGTGTTTGAGCAGGAGCGCTAGTGCTCGGGGAGATGCAGTTTGGCAGATCATGTGAGCTTTCTGAATAGCAAACTTGCCAAATCGTACGCGAAGTGCTCAATAAGCTCGATGAGTTTGTTATCGAAGTTTATAGAACTGGCCCCTAAGTCTTTGAACAAAGGCGTCATTTGGTTGCATCTTTTGATCAAAAATGATTTTAGCTTGCTAACCCTATCAAGGTAAACTCCATGTAAGCAGGGACCTACATTAAATACATAACTTCTTATTGTCGTGTGGACTAAACATTTTCACTATTACAAGAGAAGGTAGCAGGCTGAGACTGAACAACAAGGGAACATGTGAGATATGTGTAAGTGGCTAAAGGGTGAAATGAATGTAGCATTTAAATTATATGCGATTCAGTACAGTTAAAACCTCGGGGGAGCACGGCCAGCCGGCACTGGAAGTTGGCCTTATGCGTCCGGCTGCAGGTAAAGCGGGGCCTCTGTTTGCTGTGGGAGTGCGGGGCCTGGCATCTCAACAGTGATGTCCCCTGATGGTGTACCTTTCAGTGCCGGAAGTTGGGCCCAACTTACGAATCCATGCCACGTGGCCCCAGCTTCGTCGACGCAGGCTGTTGTGCGACGCAGGCTCGGAGGCCTCCCCCGTCACACAACAGGTAAACTTCTTAGAGGGGGGGATTGAGTATAAGGAGAGGAGGGGATTGAGCGTATAGAGAGGCGGGGATTGCATGTGAGGGGGGAGGGAGAGGATGAGAGGGGGAAGTGTAGAGGGGATGAGAGAGCGAGGAGGTGTGTGAGAGAGTGAAGTGTAAGCGAAAGAGAGGGGGCTCCAATGGAAACTAGATTTTACATTTTTTATTGGAGGTCCTTTAAAATTTTTTGCATGAAGGCCCAAAAATTGTAGTTACGTCACTTGGTGCCAGATTGGTTGTTAGGAACAGCTACTTAGAAAGAAAAGCATTAAAGCACCCATCCATACATGCCATTTTAACAACATTATCTGTTTTTTTACATTAAACGTCTCCTTTTTTGTTTTAACATAACTGAATAGTTTCCTTAATGAAAAGGTCCATGTTAGACCTGAAATGTTGCAAATATTGTGAGTAGAGCTCTTCTTTGTATGTTTTTTGAGGAATTCTGCTTTCATAGTGTTTTTTGTCTGTTGTATTGGCCACACATGCAGACTTGTCATCATTGAAGTGTTCCCCCCCTCCCCCCCATTTTTCCTGCGAATCATTTCCTTACCATCTCTTATGACGAGCTTGTCATAATTACAGGATCTATGTTTTTCAAGATCCACAGCCAGGATATTCAACTCCACTGTTGATTCTGGAGCTCTGATAACCCAAGTGCAGACAAGGTGTGAGGCATAGTTATTCGGCCATCCAGGAGAGAAGAAAAAGGATGGAGTTTCTCCTGTCATTAAAATGCCCCCACATGCTCCTACAATAGCAATTAAAGTACAAAAGATTATTGACATTTTTTTTCTATTCATATATATACTTTGACCCAAAGTTTCCTGCTTACACATATCTGAGCAAAATGTTTCAATATAAATACAACATTTTGATGTTCTGATTTTCACTAATTGTATATTTTGTGGACTCCCTTCCAATGAAGATATAGATGGTAGATAGATAGATAGATAGATAGATAGATAGATAGATAGATAGATAGATAGATAACAGATGCCTGGTGCACACTATAAGCACATATAGAAAAAAGAAATGAACTTAACAGGTAGTGGGGTGCAGGCAGAAGGACAAGGATCACCAGCAAGTCCAGTAGATATAATGTGAAAGAAGTCCGCAGCACTCTCCATAAAGTTGAAAAAGAAATAGGTTTATTCAACACATGGGGCAAACCAATGCATACAGAGCAACGCTTCTGACCTCACTCGGTCCGTTCTCAAGTTTGAGAAAGGACCGAGTGAGGTCCAAAGTGTTGCTCTGTATGCATTGGTTTGCCCCATGTATTGAATAAACCTATTTCTTTTTCAACTTTATGGAGAGTATTGAGGACTTTTCACTGTATATATATATATATATATATATTGTATACTGTATGTATATATATATATATATATATATATATATATATATATATATTATATATACGTACATACACATACACAGTTACGTATTTTGTTTAATTAATATGAGGCTACATGATTAAACTACTCATACATTTCATTTAAATGCTTTCAGATAAAATTAATTTCAATGCCATTTCATGCTAGGGAAATCTCTGTAGTATAGAAATATGATCAGAGATACAATGTTGGACTACTGCTTTAAATCTTTAGTTCTGTAGTTACTAATCAAAAGCTATAAAAGATTTGCAAATAATTGTACTTCTACGGCCATGGTCAGGGAGATGGGTGTATTTCCCGGCATAGTCTCACTGTGTGCAATTTCTCTGTGCATTTGCTGAGTCAAATATTTGAATTATCCTCCTAAGAAATATTGGTCCAGCTTACCAACTTTTGGTGAATCTCAAGGCACCTTAACAGTCCAATAAAAAAAGGTTAGCACTGTTTTTGTAAATATGGGTCTTGATCTTCAAAACGTATACCTGGAGCTATGGTAGGTAATGGTTCAGTAGATGCCTCAATTGCAGACCATTCCAGCAGAAACCCTTTTTTGCTCACACTGTTGTCAGTCAAGAACTGAACTGTCATTGAGCTACCGGAGGAGAATAATGAAGGAGATGGAGTCACTCCACAGTATGTTCCAATTAAATGAAAGTGAGTGTCGGGACCATCATAAACCTGTTCAAGCAAACAACAGACAACAATGCAATTACATGATGGACAAATATTAGCAATCTAAATGCAACAGCAAGTATGGCTACCTATTGTTATGAAGGTCATACCCATAGGTTTGGAATATGGACATTGTGACTTGTCACTAAATAAAAGGAAACAATGAAGCTCCATTCTAGCCAAATAGTATTACCACTACTAGACCAAGCTGTGTGTTTCATGTAGAATACTTTCTGTGTTAATCGGGTTAGAATGATACTCTTCTGAATGAGGGAAATGTTCTGTTTTGAAATGTCTAGCCAGCTATTCTTTATGATAAAAATCTCTGACTCCCAACCAGGGTTGCTGCATTCTGTTTAATTCTTTTCTATTCAATTTCAAGAAATTTAATCACATATTCATAGACCTCATATTAGTTGGGCCCCCCTGCCTGATGTAATCTTAATCACATGTTAACAAATAACTTTATTAATCGGTATACAATATACATGTAAATACAAAGACGTAAACATACTTGCATATCTCAACATTTCTAAAACGGCAAAACATGACAAATTGTATATGGTTTTTTTAAATATTTTTTTTCTCTCACCCACCCTCTTCATCCTCTCTCTCTCTCATCCTCCCTTTTCATCCTCTCTTGCCCTCCCTCCTCATCCTCTCTCTCCCTCCTCATTCTCTCTTGCCCTCCCTCCTCCTTATTCTCTCACTCCTCCTCATCGCTTCATCTTACCATCTCCTCTTCCTCTCACACCTCTTCTCACACCCTCAACAGTGACTACCTGGCTTTTGGGGACCGCAGGAGTGGAGGAGAGCGGTGGCAGAGGACAGCTGAGGGAGAAGAGGATGGCGGCCCGCCAGAGTGGTGCAGGGCGGCTAAGATTTGGACGGCGGGAGCGAAAATTAAGCAGGGTGGCAGAGGAGGAGGACAGCCGAGGAGGAGCGTGCTAAACCAGCGGCAGACACCGGAAGTCAGTGAAGACTTCCAGGTCGGACCGCTGTGGTGTGTTCCTCCCCGGCCATCCTCCTCTGCCGTCCTGCTTTACTCCTGCCATCAAACTCTTCTGCCGCCCTGTGCCGCTCTAGTACCATCCTCTTCTCCCACCACCATACTCCAGTTTGCACACCCCTGAGTAGATACTCGAAGTATTTTTGATAATAAAAATATATAAAATCTGTTTCGCACAGAGATTTAAAATCTAAACACTTAGCCCTAAGATATGCATCCCAAAACCGAGACCGAAAGTCTCTGGGTCAAACCCGGAGTGGTGGCATCCCTACTCCCAACTCACAATGCACCTTAACTTGACATAATTATTCTAAAAATTAGCAATATCCATTCCTAACATTAAGTATGGTCATGCAACCAGTAAATCATATTATGATATATTACTGTAGCCAGGTTTCCCCTCTGAGGTGTCCCCCCCTTGCTGTGTACCTTCGTGCAGTTGGGAGAGTTGCAGCGGTTGCCGGGGGCGTGCGGGTGCACGTGCACGCGTGTCAGGAGCTCCGTGGGCGGGGCGTGCGGAGAGAGGATGCCGGTGTGCGCCGAGAAATGGTTGCGGAGGGAGCCGCCATCTTGGGGAAGCTTGCGCATGGCACAGAGCAGCGGCGGCAGCCATTCTATGTTGCGCATGCGCAGTGGAAAAGTGCACAAACACTAGCCAATTAGAGGGGACTACAAGTCCCATGAGCCTTAGAAGTGTCCCATCTGACGTCAGGGAGCCTATAGGAGCTGGGGAAGTGCTGCAGGCAGGATAAGGAAGTGTGTCACAGGGAGCATGCAGGCAGTGTGTGAAAGGAAGAGGTAGGGGACAGAGGGTCCGTGCAGAGAGGCAAGTAGCCTCTGCACTGCACTAGGCCAGAAAATACCCCCTAGGCCCAAGATAGGCCCTGAGTCAACCTAGATTGTGGCTGCTACAGGGACAGGCCCTAGCATAGGGAACAGTATCTAAATATAGTTAGGGACACAGCAGAAGCTGAACTCCTTAAAGAGAGGTCTGGAACCAGGCCTCACTAAAGAGACACTACCTGGGTGGGATAACCCTGACGACGTCAGTGGAGGAGAGAGGATCGGCGGATCCTTTGTGAAGTCTCATCAGACTAGGTGCTGCCGTGCCCGGCAGGTAAAAGTCAACAAGTGCACCAACATACCGGTATATACCCAGGCACTGATCACGCCTATAAGGGTGGGTTCTTTGGGGACACTGTGGGACTAGTGACCAAGGGACTAATCTTTACTGTGGGACTCTTGGGGATTCTGTGTGAGATACGCAGTATTGGACACGGTGTGGGACACGGTGGTGGGTAACATTTCTGGGAAGTAAACCCTGCGAGGCGTGTGGTAGTTGTGCATATATATCTTATCCATAAGGGAGACTAACTCTTTGACATATGCCATTCGTTAATACAGTAAAGGTGCCGTTATTTTATACTGTGTGGGTGTTATTATTGTGTCCTGTGATGGGCTGCTCCCGCTCTGCTGGGATCCCTCACAGGTGGAGGCGCTGCACCAGAGTAAGTATACACCCCAGGCTCTCCGTGGCAAAGGCTCAGGCTCCAGGAGCCAACAGGTATAAGAGCAAAAGACATCGGTGCCCAATGCTACATCAAATTGACAAAACATATATGGTAATACGTATAAAGTTTAAATACTTCAATAATAATAGTAATTACTTGGTTATTTAGTTAAACCCTTTGGCCAAAGAGTCGTAAGTCTGCATACCAAACGTCAAGGTAAAACCAAAAATGCAGGTCCTAACACTAAACTGTGAACCCTTCCTTTACCTCTGTATGAGGTGAAGCAACCACCGTGAGTCCTGTCCATTCTGCAAAATGCCAGAACCTCCCAAGTTAAAGTTTACCTCATACAGAGGTAAAGGAAAGGTTCACAGTTTAGTGTTAGGACCTGCATTTTTGGTTTTACCTTAACGTTTGGTATGCAGGCTTACGACACTTTGGCCAAAGGGTTTAACTAAATAACCAAGTAATTACTATTATTATTGAAGTATTTAAACTTTATACGTATTACCATATATGTTTTGTCAATTTGATGTAGCATTGGGCACCCCTGTCTTTTGTTGTATATATTTGCCATGCTCAGTAGCACTCATTTTGGCATAAATATATATTCATGATGTGGTGGGTGTAGGAGTTTGAGCTAGCTGGGAATGTGTGTGTGTTAATCAATTTCTGACTGGTAACAGGTATAAGAGCAGCAATGGTAGATTCCTGTGTTCTGGGGGAAACAGGGCTACATTACATTTTAAGAAGCTGTTCTACCATAATGGAAAACCTGTAACTAAAATAAAATGTCACATTTTGTACATGTGTTTGTACTCTTTTAATCTCTTAGTTAACAGCAACATATTATAAACTTACTCGTAATTTGTCAAAGTAGCAGCTAGCATGGTCTTCAATGTCAATCTCCAGAATTCTGACTTGAATAATTTGAGCTGACTCCACATTGATTTTCCAAGTATAGATGGAATGATGAGGATAATTCCTGGGCCACAACGGAGAAGCGATTTGTCCATGAGTTCCTCCTAAATTATTCCCAAATACTAATAGAATAATGACAAATTAGATTAAACAATTATGATGACCAGTATAATTGAAAGATGGAGTGAGAATATTCACACCTTAGTATACCATTTGAAAGAGAAAAAAATATCAATATGCATCAGTGAATAGAGACATTTCCTAATAAATATTACCAGAAATTAGTGATTTTTTAAATATAAAATTGCCTATTAAAACAGTAGATGTAAACATTTTAAAGCCATAAAATTGTTGCCAGATGCACTGCAATGCCCTGCAGCAGGTTAATATGTTAAGGAAAATGACAAATGAGAAAAATCTGTGTTCTTTAAATAGCGAACAAATATATTTAGACACTGAAACTTCAGAAGATAGTGTTTAATCATCACTAATCCTTAATCATAAATTCTGCACTGGGATTACAATTAGTAAACTACAAATTACAGATTAGGTGAGCCAAATCTGCGATCATTTGCTATAGTAGGTTATCATTTCTCAGACTTGGAACTGAATGAATAATGAATTAAGATGAATTGGAGGTTCTGTAAGGTAAATTAACGTTAGCGGGAGTTTTAATTTATTTAACTGCGATAGAGCGGCCTCCTAGCCCTCAGCAGGGGGACCTCGTGACCGAGGTGGCCAGGCTCCACCTCTCCGTCCTGCTCCCTGCCCTCCCTGGCTGCTCTCCTCCCACCAGCATGAGTGGGCAGTGGTGAGCCAGGGGAGGATCAGGGGGCTACTTAATGCCCAGCTGGTGGGGAGTTTGGCCTGTTTGCTGCCCACCAGCAATTTCCCATCCACCCATCCCTTTTTGTGCGAATTGGTCGCGGCCAACCAGGACAATGAAATTGATCTTATTGTTAACAATTGCCACTTTTTAGCTTAACACCACTTAGTAAATATGGAGCACAGTTTGTTTAACTCATTCTGACACGACATTCTTCTACGGTTATATTTCAGAAACATTATGGAGAAATTCTACTATACAAGCCCATAATAATTCAATTTGTATTACTGCTGTAATACAAATAAACTTCACAACTTGGAGATTTGTACAATTATATATATATAAAAAAAGAATCTGCATGTTGCACATGATTTGTACTATTTTGCACCTGTGCTGCAGTAAAGAACAGAAAAAAATTAATTGGTACATTTATACACATATATACATATGTAACAGGGTATGTCTCATAATACCTCTCTTTCCCCCCATAGTATTTCTGTTATGTAAGCCCCAAGTACGTTCAGGGCAGTAATGGGTTAATCTATGGCCATTGACTCCCTTTATGCTCCACTTGTAAGTGATAGAAGTAAGGTGGTGACTCATGGCCTGTGAAAGCCTATCGGGGATAGGTACAGTCCATGAGCCCGCCCCTTCCAGAGACTTCCAAGTGGGAGTATCAAACTAAGTCAGTCTTGTGCTGGGAGGAGGAGAGAGCACAAGGGCTATCAGTCTTCCCCATCGGGGAAAGCATGCCCACCCCAGGCCTGAGGAACACCAAGACTCAGGACCCCCTACTATCGGGGTATGCACCCTCTACACACACATTCCCCAAACCTGCTCTAGCCCATTGTCCCATGTTATACAATCACTGAACTGCAGTGAAGGATTCTGGGTAAAGACAGGCAAATGTGCCCATTTATGCAACAAAAAAAAAATCTTTGGAAAAGAAAGCTCTGCTTTCTCTATATCATTGTATTATATCTCTGTTTAACAAATATACTGTACATACTTACAGTGAGAAAATGTGGTCCTGAAGCCAGAGCCACTGGTAGAACCATCCGAAACAAACTTAATCCACAGGATGTGACCAATGATGGATGTGATGTTGCTTGGCAATGAGTTTCCACAGAAGCGTCCCTTCAGTGTACCTGTATCATTTCCTTCCCTGATTTCCAGGTAATCATGTGCACAATTTTCACTCTCTTGTAGTGAGAATGTTCTGTTTTTTTAAAGAAGGCAGGTAAAAAAAAATAGCACATTAATATTATTATACAAGTACTACTGTAATTATAAATACATACTGTAGCATTAAAATAAGCAGAGATTGTCACTGTATCTATTCATCTCTCTTTATAAAGGGTACCTTTTCTCTATAAATCCATGACTTCATTTATATGTGTGAATGGGAAACTGTGAAGTAATAATTGTAGAGTAAAAAGCACTCTAATAGCTAAAAACGTTTAATAATATAACCAAACCTACTTTTAATTAAGTGTTATACTGTAATTACAAATATAATATTTTTTTGCTTAAGTTTGTGATAAAGGCAAGATTTCCAGGCTATATCTAAGGTAGGATGCATTAAAAAAAAGCTTGATTAATAGCAAAATCAAGCAAACTGGTCAGAGGTAAAAAAAAATGAAGCAAAAGACCCCAGATGTTCAGTAGTCTTTGTTTTTTTAGTTTTGCCTCTAACTTAATTTTATATTTTGGTTTTGCTAAAAAGTGGGTTGTTTTTGACAATGAGGAACATGTGAATTTAATCTGTAGCTTCTTTGCAATAGGGTTATCATGGCACTCCCACCACTCTTAAAAAGTCGTTATTCTGGATAACTTTGGTGCTCAAATCCACCTATGGCTCAGTGTTCCAGTCTGGGTCCCAATATAATATCAAAGGAGTAAGTAAGGGGAGGCACACAGGTGTAGAATATAGAAAGGTTCCTTCTGTATTCAAATCATATCAGGAGCGGGTACAAAAATAGTAACATTTCGGGGTCACAGCACAGACGAACTCACCCACCCACCTACTATTGAAGTATTTACGATGTTGTTTATATTCTATTAAGCAAAGAATAATGCTAAATTAAATAACGGAATTGATTGCAGAATATCTTAAACAGACAATAAGATGAGTGTGAGGAATGTGCAAACGAGTTCTGCTGTCGCTTACATTTTTCTTATAGCATTTTTAAGAACTTTTTTTGCAGCAGTTTGCCAAAACATTAGCAATTTTTGTTCAAAATTCATCACTAATTGGGAATCTTGAAATTTTTGCCAATTTTTGTTTGGAATCTGTCATAAATGATCATTATCGCCATTTTTGACCATTGGGTGGGGGGGGAATGACATTAGAAATATCAAGGTCACATGACCAATGCAACTTGCACACTGATAACATCAATCGGAGGAAAAACTACAATTCAGGTCACTTTTGTCCATAGATATATATATGTGGTACTTATTCATTGAGTCAGTTATGTTAGTTGCACTATTGTTCTGGTTAGTCTAAACATGAAGTAAAATGTGACCTTTACAAATGTTTTACAATTGAATACAAAATATTAATATCACTGGCACATTTAGACCTTAAACTTTGTGATCTTTAAAAAAAAAAAGATAACGTTAACAAAGCTGCTCTCCAATGCTTTGTTTCCTTTCCAAGTTGTGTTTCACGTTTAAACAGTTGTTAATTGGCTTTCCTGCCAGACACATGACTTCCTTCCTGTAAGACCAGTAAAAGCAGAACAATATGAAGACAGAAATGGAATTACATGAAAGACAGCTGGAGCCGGTTGCCAGGAGAGCTGAGAATGTTCCAAACACATTCAGTGTTTGCTGGGTAATTTTCTGGGTAGCTGGGACTGTTAAAGGCTCCAGTTTCCATGTGTAATGTGCCTCCACATGCTGGGGAAAAAAAGGCAAATACTGAGCAAATCCTACAGGCAGAGAACAATAAAAACTTTTGCTGCAGTATGTTGTTATAATGATAAAGACAGGGCCACCGACAGCTTTCCCAGGACTACAGTTTGAACCGAGGACCAGCGTTCCCAGTACTACACCGGGACCAGCATGTTGGCGGCCTTGCGAGCCCCTCTTTCTCCAACACACCGCATCGCTCTTCCCCTCCCTCATGTATTTCTCTACCCTCTCTCAGTTCCCCCTCCCCTCTCTCACTCCCTCTCACTCCCTCCCCTCTCTCACTCCCTCCTTTTTTCTCCAACCCTCCCTTCTCTCTCTCACTCAGCCCAACACACTGGTCACACACACAATTCTATCCCCCCTTACACACACAATTCCAATAACCACACCACAATACCCACACAATATATACCCTCCACACCACAATGCCCACACAATATATACCTTCCACACCACAATACCCACACAATACATACCCTCCACACCATAAAACCCACACAATACACGCCCTCCACACCACAATACCCACACAATACATACCCCATCACAATACCCACACAATACTTAACCTCTACCACAATACCCACACAATACATACCCCCCACCACAAAACCCCCAGCAATACCCACACAATACATAACCCCAAGAATACATACCCCCCCATGATATCCACACCCTCTCCCTCCCACTATACCGACACCCAGGGTCACCAATAGGGGGGGACAGCCGGTGCTGGCTTCTCGGGCCCCGTGAGTCAGGGGGCCCGGCCGCCCAGGCCCCATGCGTGGCCGTGCCCGGTTTATTAAAAAAATAAGTAAAAAAAAAATGCTGGCGACCCCCCAGTGCACATGCGCAGAGCCGGGGTCCCAGTACGCAAGTGCAGGGAAAGCAGGATGTCCGCCCTGTGCCTGTAGGCCCACGCCCCCCAGGTCCACCCTGCTCCCAACATGGGATGGAGGGGAAGCGACATGGCGGCCTGCGCGCGCCAGCCCAGCGTCCCCCGCGCGCCCGTCTCCAGCCGCGGAATCCGCAGTCTCGGCCCCCCCGCCAGCTTCCCACCTCCCGCGCCCCCCCAAGAGCCCACCTCCCGCGGCCCCCCACCGCCCACCTCCTATGCCCCGTCCCCCCCCAGCCACACACCTCCCACGCCCGCAAGCCTACATCCCGCCCCGGGGCAGGAGCCACAGGGAGATCGGGGGCAGGGGGGAAGCATCTGGCAGGGCAGGAAGCAACACCCACCCGGTCAAGGTCAGTCACCCACCCAGTCACTCAAACCCACCCACTCACCCACCCTGTTACTCAGTCAACCCAGTCACTCAGTCATCCACCCACCCACCCAGTCACCCACCCAGTCATACAGTCACCCAACCAGTCACCCACCCACCCAGCCACTCAGACACCCACCTCTCCTTTGTTGAAAATATAAAATTAAACAGATTGTATTATTTTTTTTCTGTATTACAATAAGAAGAAAACAGTTAAGTTAAAGTTGAGTGCTAAAAAATGATGGGCCCCATGATTGGGGGCTCTGCTGACACCCCACAAACGTATTACCCACACATGCAATAGCCACCGCCCCACACAAAATACCCCCCCCCCCCACAAAATAACAGAGGACTAGACGGAAAAGGAGGCCTGGTGCAAGGAAGACCAAGCACGGCTCCAAAGGACCGGCGGGGGAGGTAGGCCTACCACAGCTGGGGAGAGGTGGGGCCTGGCAGCAATCAGAGGCCCGGCAGGAATTAGAGGCTCTGCAGCTGGACTCAGAAGTTGGGTCCGACCTCTGCATACAGTAGTTGTGTGGGGGGGGTTGAGTGTGTGTGTGGGGGGGGGTTGAGTGTGTGTGGGGGGGGGGTTGAGTGTGTGTGTGGGGGGGGTTGAGTGTGTGTGTGGGGGGGGTTGAGTGTGTGTGGGGGGGGGGTTTGAGTGTGTGTGGGGGTTTGAGTGTGTGTGTGGGGGGTTGAGTGTGTGTGTGGGGGGGGAGGTTGAGTGTGCATGGGGGGGAGGTTGAGTGTGCATGGGGGGGAGGTTGAGTGTGTGTGTGTGTGTGTGTGTGTGTGTGTGGAGGGCACAGGCGAAAAAGATGTGCGCGGGCGGGCAGCCGAAGATGTGTGCCGGCGGCCGAACAGAATAGTGCAGGTGGCGGCCACGTGATTCAGAGGTACGGAGGAGCACGCGCGAGTGCTGTGATGTCAAACACCCCTCCCTCCGGTGTCTGCCCTGCAATAGCGCTGTGTTCCTGCTCTCCTCCGCTGGCAACCTGCTTCGCTGCGATCCTCTGCAAGTAGCGGCAGCGTGGACGCAGCCTAATTTTGGAAGAGCGAGCTGTTGAAGTATGTAAGTATTTAGATTGCACTTATAGGGCCGGCGACGCGACGTCGCCCGAAAACAAATGCATTGTCGCCACCGCGTGCGCTTATAGTAAGCGCGACGGGGCGACGCGATTTTTTGAAGCCGGCAATATTTGATTTTTCAGGGGCTGTCGTCTCATGTGACAGCCTCTGAACCAATCAATGGTCGCCCGCGCCGCTACAAAGCGAAATACAACTTTCGCTAGCGGCGACCGGTGACATCACGTGTCTCCGTCGCGGGCACTATACGTGCGGCCTTAGACATATTTGTATTTACATTGTATACCGTTTAATAAAGGGGTTTTTTTTCATGTGATTTTGATTACATCAGGCAGGGGGGGCCCGAGAAATGTCATGGATGAAAAGGGGGGCTCGGCATAAAAAGTTTGCTCACCCCTGTCTAG
The DNA here is from genome assembly GCF_040206685.1 of Ascaphus truei. Lineage (NCBI taxonomy): Eukaryota > Metazoa > Chordata > Amphibia > Anura > Ascaphidae > Ascaphus > Ascaphus truei. The sequence goes on from NC_134484.1 coordinate 412,348,538, forward strand.
GTGAAGCAAGGAATGTACCTTCTGTAACATCTACTAATGCAATAAGCACCATGGAACCATATGCAAGTGTAATTCATTGTCTTGAACTATGAGAAGTGTCAGCATGGACCATCCTGCTACCACAGGATCCTTGCTGACTGGAGGCGCTGCCAACAAATAAAGTACCCTGTAAACCTGTCCTGATAATCCCCACATCATCGTGGAAATACTCAGCCCTTCCGTTACTTCACAGGTAAGCACCACCTCGCATGAAAGACACTAGTAGCAGACTGAGATCTCACTTAGGGTGGGGGTAAAGGGGCTACACATACATTAATACAAAGTGAGTCAAAATTGACCTTATCTTCTCCTTTTTTGCGAATTTCACCCTTTTTAGATAAAAAATTTGCTTTTACGTAAAAGTTTGTTTAATGCTAAAAAGTCAAAGGGCAGTGCATGTTCAATTAATCCTGATTACTGTTGCTTTCGAAATTCAATCAAACTTTAAAGAAGCGTTACCTATTTTTAAAAAGTATTATTATTAGGAATTTTTGAAAATAGGTATGAAGCCGGGGGTCTCCGGAGCTGAACCACATTGATCCCCCCTTGCTTCCTGAGATAACTACATGTAAAGGTGTTGCTGATAGCAGCTCTGGCTGGGCACCTAATATGGGGGTTTAAAGGTCCTGCGGGCCAATAGGCAGCCACAACGCTCTCCTTTGCGGCTTCCTATTGGCCCGCGAGATGCAGGACATTTAAACAGAAGACGGATGCCAACAGCACCTTTACATGAGCAGGAGGTCCCAGAACCTGAAAGTAATGAGGTTCAGCTTTAAAGAAAAGAAACATCGTAAGTTGCAGGGCTTCTATTTCTCTACCTTAAAAAGGCAAACTAGCGAATAATTTGGTGCAGAAAGTCTAGCAAAGATTTTCACTGGTTTTGCAAACTTAGAAAATTCGCTCTAAATTGTGATGAAGCGAATCCCGACAGGTTGGCACCTCTCTTTTACCATGTAGTATTAAAATGAATGCACACCAAAATAATCATTATAAAAAAACCTCATTAACATAGCACTTACCAGCGATAACCAAGTAAACAATGAATTACTACTTTAGGGTTATGTGTGTGTAATGTGACACACAACTGCATACATCCCATTATAATAAATGTATTTGATATCAACTCCCTTATTAAACAATGCAAAACAGATGGTCAGACCTAATATAATATATTGAGTAAAAAGTTAGCATATGGTTTTCCCCCAATAATTCTACCAGTTAGCATTTTGTTTTTCATTAAAGTTCTTCATTTGTGCAAAAACACAGACTTACAATTGTACCGGACTCACCAGATGTTGATGCAGCATAGGTGGCATGAAAGCCTTTAGCATTAGTAGCATTATTAGACGCAAATTTTAGGACAAGGGAAGTGCTAAAGGAGGTAACAGGATGTGGAATAGTGCTACCACAGTATCGACCTAAAACAAGACAGAATAAAAAAGATGACAAAACACGCCTCTTTTTGTATACAAATATGTACAGATTTTTTTGCGATGAAAAATAGAAATTGACAATGAAATTAGATGTGAGCACTATTGGAGGATTATTATTTTTTTAATGTACACTTTGGGGTTTAGAAATAATACACACTTAAAACCAAAACAAAAACATACAGCCTAATCTTTGCCTCATACTGTATCTTTTAATGCTCTTGAATACTTGCGAAATAGAAAAATATCAACATTTAAATTGACTGAGGACTATATGTCCCTCTTGTCCACCAATTTTGCAACTTGACTCTGACAGCATTTCCTTACTGCCCTTTTTATATATTTATGATACCCCTTGTGTCCCTGGCACCTTTTGATATACTTTACTTAGTATTACCCCCAATCCACACCCTCTGCTGAGAGGCTGCTGGATGGATCCAATAGTCTTTCAGTAAAGAATCACCTCTTCCCATCCCTCTCCCCCCCGCCGAGTTTACCAATCTGCCCTTTCAGAAGATTACCTCTTGTTCAAGAATTATTCTTTCTTTAAAAAAAAGAATGCTCCTTTATGTATAGTTAATTGATAACACCCATACATAAATGATTGTATTACTGTAGGTCCCTTCTATCTAATTTTTTCCGGGTTCGCTATTTGAGATATTTTATTTTCCCTGACAAGGTTTATGATACAATGAGTGCACCATTTTAATATTTTATCCACTACTTCTATTGTGTTTATGTCATTCCGTAGATACAGTATGGCCTCTAGAAATGAACACAGTATTCTAGGTCATATCTTAACAAAAATATATGTATTGATACAGATGTAGCCAGGATAACTTTCCCTTTGGCTGGGGTTTACCGGGACAACAGGATCATGGCTAATACTGGTCACATGAAAAGCTGCAAAATGTTTCAATTACAACTACTGTGTATGCTCATTGCTGCACCTTAGATGTATGATCCATAAAGGAGTACTCACAATAACTGCCATTAGTTTGCTACGGGTGCACATCTGCACTTGTGACAATTTACCTTCTTAAAAGCTCTGACAATCTATACACAACTTTAAGAATAGAACTTCATCAACTGCTGGGTAACCTTCCGTGCTATACATCCCTCTCAGGCCTGATTTATACATTTGCTTTCTCAGTTCATACTCCTCATATCGTCCAATACCTAGGAACACTCTCCTCCTAACTTTCTCTCACTCCCACCTGCACTTCATCTCCATATGCTCTCCCTATTGCTCTAATTTCTGTTTACTCACTCCATTGTAAACTTATCTATTCTTTCCAACTTCCTCAGTGTCATCCTTCTATTTACATCTCTTCTGCTTTCATACTCTCCACCTTTGCATGTACACATACAGTACACTGCACCACTATTTACATACCTCTATCCCAACGACTTCTGCACACCTCGATAAAAAGCACTCCCAAAAATCCTCTTCTCTCTACTCCTCCTCCTCCTTGCTGCTGGGTATATCTCTCCTAATCGTGGATCTGGCCATATACACCTGCCCTCACTAACGCCTCCCTGCCTCCTCCTCCGTCTTTGCTAAAGATGTTAGCCCATCTAATTTAATACCTATTCCTTGTCTCTCTACCTTCGCTACTCTCTTCCCCTGTGACCTCTGCAATGCCTGCTCTCTGACTAACAAGGCTCTGTTGTACATGACCTCTTCTGCTCTTATCCTGGAACCAGGGTCACGAATGATGTATGAATGATTCCAGTAAGCTCAACTCATGTCCTCCCTCTTCCAAAGCATGACAAGTCCTTAATGTCTTTCTTAATTTTATTGCAGGAGTAGAAAACACAGGAACTTGTAGGTGTAGTGTAGGCAGAGAGTGCTTCTCTATGTGGGATGCTTCTATGGGGTTAGACTATGGTAAGAGAGAAAGGCCTTACCAGGGGTGGATGCAGACAGGTCTGTACTCACTGTAATCTAGGGTGGAAAAGGAAGTGAGGGGCAGGGGTCACACTAAAGGTTGAGTGGGACTGCACTAACTGTCAGCAAAAGACAGGGGAGAACATGGGAAAGTCCATTAACTGGGAGGACTGGAGAAGCTGCAGTAGCAGTTCACTGATTACGTGCTCAGAGGCAAGAAATTCAACATTGTTGCATGTTACACAGGCACAGTGTGTGTATGTGGAACCAATGCCTGCAGCTGAACTTAAGGAGCTGACAAGCAGAAGGGGGGTCGGGCAGGAATGTGATTCTTGTTCCATGACACTCCCCGTCTGGTATCTGGAGATACCACTATATAACTGGAATATGTGGAACATATGTGCAATGCATAACAAAGATAACATCACATTCTCAAACAATGCAAGAGTCCATGTCCACATAGCGATGTGACACCGGCCGGTATCACTGGTATCAAGGTCCCTTGGCCAAGGTTCTTTGGCAAAGGATGCAGGGTGGATGCACAGCTCCAGGTTTGCTGGTTGCACCACAATGTCTTTGTATAAAAGTCTCTGGCACTGTTTCCTTTTAGTCTTGTAAGAGAACAGTCCTTTTGTCTCTGTAGTTTCACCCACAGAGTGTATCCCCTTGTAGGTATACCAGCCGTGGCAGCCTGTTGCTCTATCACCTGGCGTTTGGCAGAAGGAGAGGGCTTTTGGCTCCTTGTGGGAGCGGATTACTGTCCCTGGAAATCTGGTTGTCGAATGTAATCCAATAAAGGGGGCGTCGTTCAGGGAGACTCCCTGAAGCTGAGTGCTGGGGTTGAACATTACCCGGATTTGATCGGGTTCCTGAGGGTGGTAGGCCCCAGGTGATTGGAGGTACCGACATTCTTCGCCTTCCTCCATAAGAGGTGCTGGCTTTGCGTGGCCGGTAAAGAATATCTTCTGGATGAAGACCACAAAGTTGTTTTTGGTCTCTGGTTCCCTTTGTGGGCCGCAGAGGTGCGAGGTGAACCTAGAGATGGCATGTTCTCCATTGTTTGGGAAGCGCCTCCTTGGTGAACGGAATGGTAGCGGAGTCACCCGACTGCTTAGTCCGTCTTTAGAGAGCTCCTTGACAGTTAACCTGGGGAATCCTCTATCTTTCCTCGATGGTGTTTGTTTGTCATCGTTCCTTGTTGTCTGGAACGCTGTGCACCATAGTTCATCGGTACATTTCTCTTGCACGAGAACATCTCCGCGTAGTTTGGTGAAACGCTTTTGTGTTTCTTTGTTGACTGCCATCGGGAGGTTGTTTTCTCCCTGGACATGACGAAGAACAGTCTCTTTTGTCCTTGTAAATCCTTTTGGGAAATGTCTCTGCAACTGTCCCCTTTTACGTGTTTGAACGAACAGTCCTTTTGACACTGTGGCTTCGCCTGTGGGGCGCAATCTTTTGCGGCTATGCCAGCCGTGGCAATTGGTTGCTCTGTTGCTTGATACTCTGTGGAGAGGAACAACTGTACGTCTTAATTGTGCCCTTGCTCGCGGGAGTATTGTCTGATTGTTTGTTGTTTTTAGGACGATCCCTTTGTCGGTCACCTTTGGGAGGTTACTCTCTTCCTTCGGTGGAGTCGACTCATCATCCTTGGCTGTCTGGACTGCTGAGCATCCTAAGCCATTGTCGCATCCCATCGGCGTGAGGATGTCTTTGTTGGTCTCAGGGGTATGACCTTGTCTTTCCTCTTCACTTGGCCCTTCGGTCACTTGGAGATGGCCAAGACATGGTTCAGAGAGAGATGTGTGTCCACATTCTGTCACCTCCGTTCTGCGGGCATCAACGTAGTCTTGCCCGTGCTCTTTGTTAGTGCACGAGTTGCCCACTATCACCCATCCTAGGTCGAGTCTTTGGGCGTATGGCGCGTTGTGGGGTCCGTTGTGCTGTTTACGGACTTTATGTACCCTCATGATGTCCCTACCGAGCAGCAGCAGGATCTTGGCGTCTTGTTCCACCGGCCGGATGTGGTTGGCTATTCCTTTGAGGTGGGGGTAATGGAGTGCCACGTCTGGTGTGGGTATCTCGTCCCTGTTTGTGGCCATGTGGTTGCACTCGATGAGTGTGGGAAGGGGCATGTTCACTTTGCCGTCTATTGAGCATATGGTGTAGCCATTCACTCTTCTCCCTGTGGTCTCCATTTGCCCTGCGCACGTTCTGAGAGTGTAAGGAGAAGCACCATCTTGTATGTTAAACATGTCGAAGAACTCTGACCTGACCAGTGATCGGTTGCTCTGGTCGTCGAGGATTGCGTACATCCAAATAGCCTTCTCAGGTTGTCCCTGGGGGTGCACTGCGACAAGGCATATTTTGGAGCAGGACATTTTGTCACCTCCTTTTCCGCAAACTTCGGTGCGCTGAGATGTGACGGATGTTGACTCTCCTTCTTCTTTCTCCCCGCCATGCTCCGCTATGGAGGATGGGTTCTTGAGTTGGTGGAGTGTCATCGCCTCTGGGTGTAACGCTGTCACGTGTTTGTCACTCTCGCACACTGTGCATTTGATCTCTTCCTTACAGTCCCTGGCTAGATGGGTAGTGGAACCGCAGCACTTGAAGCAGACTCCGAATTCTCCAAGTAACCTCTTGCGTTCCTCTAGGGACTTCATCCTGAACCCAAAGCACTTGTTGAGTGGGTGTGGCTTCTTGTGTATGGGACATTCCCTGTTTGGGTCCCTTCGTTCCTTGTCTCCGGCGACCGACTGATCGGGAGTAGTTTGGGTCGTGGGAGGCACGTCCGTCCTGCGGGCCGAGATGGGTGTTTGGGGGTTACCATATCTCGTCGCTGGTCTCTCGTTCTTCAGGCTGCTCGCACTGTATGTGGTTTGCGCACCTAAGATGAAACTGGGATCGTTCCTTGTCCTTGCCGCTTCGCGGATGAAGCTCACGAAGAATGAGAATGGAGGGAAGACGACTTGCTTCTCCCTTTTGTATTTGGAGCTTTGTGAGATCCATTTTTCTTGGAGGTTGAAGGGTAGCTTCTCCAGGATGGGTCTCACTCCACGAGCTGAGTCTAGGGCGTTGAGACCTATAAAGGAATGGTCTTTCCTCACGAACTCCATTTCTTGCAGCAGGTCCCCGAGCTCTCGTAACTTCGAGTAGTCTTTAGTTGTGATCTTGGGGAAGCTCTCGATTCTTTTGAAGAGTGAATCCTCGACTGCTTCGGGGCTGCCATAGGACTCTTCTAGCCTTTCCCACACTAGGTCAAGACCTACTTGGGGTTGATGCGCATTTGCCGTCCGAAGTCTCTGCGCTTGCTCCCTGGATACGTTCCCCAGGAACTTGACTAACAGGTTGAGCTCTTCCCTTGCTGAGAAGTCCAAGCTGTCGATTGCGTCTTTGAACGTGAATTTCCACGTCCGGTAGTTCTCAGGGCGGTCGTCGAAGCTGATGAGTCCTGCGTGCACCAAGTCGCGCCGGATCATGTACTTGGCTATGTCTGTCAGACCTGAGACATCGGCGCGTTTGTCCCGTTCCGAGGTAGTTGCTGGGACGGTCTGCGTGGTCACCTCTTCCTTGGCGTGGATGCGTGATGGCTGCTGGCCGGTGTGAGGAGCTGTTTTCTCCCGCGTGGGTGTACCTGGATTGCGAGCCTGTTGTGGTGCATCCGTGTGCGCGCTGGCGTGTGGATCACTCTTGTGGCTGTGGCTATCCCAGGCAGCATGTGCCATTGCAGGAACGGCATCTTCTCCTCGTGGGCCTAGCAGGTCTTCGGTATCTGTGGAGTCGCTCCATCCGTGTTGAGATGGTGCGCTGGTGTTTACACTGAAGAGGCTCCTTACGTAGTCTTCAGTGCGTTGGGCTGGATCCTCTGAGGCTATCCGTCTGTACGGTAGCTCCCCGCCGTCCTGTCTCGCAGCTGCTTCTAGGACTTCGGCTTGGGCTATGGCGGCAGCGGCGTCCTCTTCTTTGCTTAGAGCCTCTAGATCCGCGTCTAATTCGGCCTTTCTACGTGCATTGGCAGCGGCGGTGGTAGCAGCGGCGGTGGCGGCGGCATTGGCAGCGGAGGCGGCGGCGGCGGCGACCTGCTCCTCCTCTTCTATGCACGCCTTTTCTGCCCTTACGGCTGCCTCTCTCCGACCATATTCGGCCCGGGCACGTGCGGCCTCTGCGGTGGCTCGCGCCTTGGTGGCGTTTGCGCTTGCGCTGGACGCGCTGGATTGTGCTGATCTTGCTGACCTTGATGAGTGTCTGGATGCGCTGGAGCGCTGCGATGCGGTCTCCAGGAGGAGCTCTTTTCTCTCGCTTTGGGCGTCTACGATGGCGGTTCGCACGCGGCTGTCTCGTGTCAAGTCAATATTGTGCTGTAAGTCCCTTTCTTGCAGGCTTTCGCCGGTGTTAGCCCTGGCCAGGTAAGTGACATATGCCTCTGACAGTCTTTGGTAGCATGCGTGATCTATCTTTAATTGAGTTATTGCCTGCTCGAGCTGTTGTACAGAGTTGCCAGCGCCGGCGACGTTGCATACCCCAAGTGCGGTTGTTTCCCAGGCCAACTCTAATTTAGCGCGGTGCGCTTCAATGTCAGTCTCATATTTTTCGCGGGCCTTTTGTGTCAGTGTGACTGTCCGTTTAGGCCTTGCGCCTGCCTGCGCCTGTTGCAGTTGCGCGGCGGTCTCTGTGTCTGAGTGATCGCTCTCCTGCGTGATGTCTGGTGAGGCTCTGAGTTCTGCCATGCTGTAGGTGTGTGTAGGCCTTTTGCCAGTGCGTGTGGCGTGCGGTCTTTTACCTTGTCAGCGAAGGGCGTCTGTCTCAGATGGTGCCGAGCGGTGTCCTGCAGCGTGCAGCGTTGGGGTAGCTGTACTTACAGGTGTCCGTAGGCTCCTCACTGTGGGGCTGAGCAGCGGGTGGACTCAGACAGAGAAAAAGGCAGTTAGTAATTGTGAGAGAAGCACTGTTTGTTGCAAGGCTGCCGTGCAGTTTGAGCTACTGGTTGTCTGTGAAAGCTGCAGACTGTGTGCAGTTGCAGAGGCTGCTCTGTGTAGTCATGGAGTCTGGAGTAGCAGCTCCTGTGAGTGTCTGTAAGGCACAGATATCTTTTCACTGTTCTGTTTAAACTGCTGCTTGTTTTGCAGAAAGCTGTAGCAGTTTGCTGTATAGCTGTGTAGAGCTGCACTTTTGTAGCATGAAGGCTGTGAGTGATAGCTTCTGCGTAGACCTCTAATACACGGTCTCTCTCTTACTATCCTGGAACAAGGGTCACGAATGATGTATGAATGATTCCAGTAAGCTCAACTCATGTCCTCCCTCTTCCAAAGCATGACAAGTCCTTAATGTCTTTCTTAATTTTATTGCAGGAGTAGAAAACACAGGAACTTGTAGGTGTAGTGTAGGCAGAGAGTGCTTCTCTATGTGGGATGCTTCTATGGGGTTAGACTATGGTAAGAGAGAAAGGCCTTACCAGGGGTGAATGCAGACAGGTCTGTACTCACTGTAATCTAGGGTGGAAAAGGAAGTGAGGGGCAGGGGTCACACTAAAGGTTGAGTGGGACTGCACTAACTGTCAGCAAAAGACAGGGGAGAACATGGGAAAGTCCATTAACTGGGAGGACTGGAGAAGCTGCAGTAGTAGTTCACTGATTACGTGCTCAGATGCAAGAAATGCAACATTGTTGCATGTTACACAGGCACAGTGTGTGTATGTGGAACCAATGCCTGCAGCTGAACTTAAGGAGCTGACAAGCAGAAGGGGGGTCAGGCAGGAATGTGATTCTTGTTCCATGACAGCTCTCACTCTCTTCACTTCTTTGCTCCAACAGCAACCTGTCTCTCACAACATGACTTTGCTGTGGAGGCTGCTGCTCCAGGAAGTGGTCTCGCTCTCTCACATTCCATGCCCCAATGGTCAGGGTGGAGGGGTAGGTCTCCTCCTGCTCGCAATACCACCTCCACCATATGTCTCCATCTGTCTCTTTCTTTGAGGTTCATGCTGTCAGGCTTTCCTACTCTCTCTCTCTGCATGTGGCAGTCATCTACGGACCACCTACCTCTACAGCCGCTACCTCCACCTTCCTCTCTAACTTTGAATCCGGGCTTTCCTTCTTTCTCTCCTCTAACTCTACTATCATTTTACGGGAAGATTTCAACTGTCATATTGATGATCCCTCAGTCTCCTAGGCATCTTACCTTCTCTCTTTAACCTCCTCCTTTGGCCTCCATCAATGGACCAATTCCAGCACCCACAAGGATGGTCATTACTTAAACCTGGTATTTACAAAAAACTGTTCCCTTTCTGAATTCTCTATCTCACCCCTTCTGTTTTCTGACCATAATCTTCTATCATTCACCACTACTCATTCCCTTCTCCATGTTGGTTTTATTTTTGTTAAGTAAATCAAGACACGGTGTAATATGTCATGTGTTGTTGTTCATCTGAGGTTGTATTTAACTAATTTGAAGACCTGCTAAGGAACAGTTGATTGTTATTATGTCCTGATATGTAAAACCATAGAATTCAAAGAGGGTGTACTTTCTTTTTCACATAACTGTCCCCCAGCAATACCAAACAATATATCAGAAAATAGAAATAATTGGATGACACTCTAATAGACTTATGACAAAAAATACATTAATGTAAACATAAAAAACAAAAATTACGTTTCGCTCCCACTTTGGACCTTTAAAAAAAGAAAATCCCATTGTGGACCTATTCAAAAATCTCCACAGTGGAATTGAAATGTTTATCTTTAATGTTTAAATACATGTATTGTTTTTTGTTCATAAGTCAAGTGGAGTACCATCCAATTATTTTTGTTTTCTGCACCTTACATGTAGCCATTAGAATAATTTTTTTCTCCACAGTTCCATGGCTGGTAAAATAATATTGGGCAACCATCTGCACCTTCCTAATTCTGCTGCTAATTATTATCCCACCAGCGTCTCTATTCATTCTGCATGGCTTTAGCACTTTGTTTGAGAAAAGTGTCTGTTAATGCTTTGCCTTGTTCTGTACATTATTGCACACTAGCTTAAATATGCAGGGAGCCTTTATTAAAGAAGATATATTTCCATTGATGTCTTATCTAATATTAGGAATAGTATTATTTAAGCGTAAAATCTTAATATAAAAATGTCACTTATACATGTAGGTACAGTACCATAATATGCAATCTCCAGTTATAAAGAAACATGTATGATTAGCAAATTATAGCCATAACGTTGATTTCAACATTAGTATAATGTATTCTAAATAAATTTAAGAAACAGAAAAATACCTTGAGAGGGAGAATCGTAGTTATTCCCATCCAAAATCTCCACAAAATCTGTTGAACAATTACGGTTTCTGTCTTCAGTAGCAAAGTCCGTGAAAGAAATTGTAACATGGTTAACTGGTGAGAAAAAGAGAAGTACAAAGGGGTGAACGAAAACACTGATTTATTTGATATAATTTAATTTTATTTCAATTTCCATTTTATAAAGGGGGGGAAATCCCCTTCTCATTACTGATTCACGTCTAGATGCTCCTGCAAGTCCCAAGGTTCGGTATTTGGTCCTGGGACCTGGGACAGTGGAGGTCACTGATATTTTATGAATTGTAAGTTACAGAAGCTATATGCGATTTTAGCAATATATTTTGTGATATTTACTCCCAGTGGCGGCTGAATCCCACCACTATATATATATATATATATATATATAGTGGTGGGATTCAGCCGGTTCGCACCGGTTCGTGCGAACCTGTTCCTAGGATTTCTGACGTTCGCCGCTTAACAGGCGGCAGGGGGAGATGGTATGCGGCGGCGGGAGATTGTATGCGGCGGCAGCGGGAGATGGTATGCGGCACCGGGCTAAAAGGTTTAACGGTAACATAATAACTTGAGTGAGAGTCAGAGCAGGACTGCAGGGGAGGTGCGCCATCTAGCAGCCTGACCCGGAACTTCCTGTCTGCTGCCATAGAGCGCTCCTCTCCCCGTGCTGCTCCTGCTCTGACTCAAGAGATTCTACTACCGGCTAATTCTTTAAGCTGGGGGAGCCCTCCCCGTGCCTGTGTCCACCAAGGTAGGAATAGAAGGGAGGACTGGGTGAGATGTGAGGGGGCTGGGAGCGATGTGAGATGTGAGGGGGCTGGGAGAGATGTGAGGGGGCTGGGAGAGATGTGAGGGGACTGGGAGCGATGTGAGATGTGAGGGGGCTGGGAGAGATGTGAGGGGGCTGGAAGAGATGTGAGTGGGGCTGAGAGAGATGTGAGGGGTGAGAGGGGCTGGGAGAGATGTGAGGGAGGCAGGGGGAGATGTGAGGGGGCTTGGTGAGACGTGAGGGGTTTGGGAGAGATGTGAGGGGGCTGGGAGAGATGTGAGGGGGCTGGGAGAGATGTGAGGGGGCTGGGAGAGATGTGAGGGGCTGGGAGAGATGTGAGGGGCTGGGAGAGATGTGAGGGGGCTGGGAGAGATGTGAGGGGGCTGGGAGAGATGTGAGGGGGCTGGGAGAGATGTGAGGGGCTGGGAGAGATGTGAGGGGGGCTGGGAGAGATGTGAGGGGGGCTGGGAGAGATGTGAGGGGGGCTGGGAGAGATGTGAGGGGCTGGGAGAGATGTGAGGGGGGCTGGGAGAGATGTGAGGGGCTGGGAGAGATGTGAGGGGGGCTGGGAGAGATGTGAGGGGCTGGGAGAGATGTGAGGGGGCTGGGAGAGATGTGAGGGGGCTGGGAGAGATGTGAGGGGCTGGGAGAGATGTGAGGGGGGCTGGGAGAGATGTGAGATGTGAGAGGGGCTGGGAGAGATGTGAGGGGGACTGTGAGAGATGTGAGGGTGGCTGGGAGAGACGTGAGATGTGAGAGGGGCTGGGAGAGATGTGAGGGGCTGGGAGAGATGTGAGGGGCTGGGAGAGATGTGAGGGGGCTGGGAGAGATGTGAGGGGCTGGGAGAGATGTGAGGGGGGCTGGGAGAGATGTGAGATGTGAGAGGGGCTGGGAGAGATGTGAGATGTGAGGGGGACTGTGAGAGATGTGAGGGTGGCTGGGAGAGACGTGAGATGTGAGAGGGGCTGGGAGAGATGTGAGGGAGGCAGGGGGAGATGTGAGGGGGCTTGGTGAGACGTGAGGGGTTTGGGAGAGATGTGAGGGGGCTGGGAGAGATGTGAGGGGGGCTGGGAGAGATGTGAGGGGGCTGGGAGAGATGTGAGGGGCTGGGAGAGATGTGAGGGGGGCTGGGAGAGATGTGAGGGGCTGGGAGAGATGTGAGGGGGCTGGGAGAGATGTGAGGGGGCTGGGAGAGATGTGAGGGGCTGGGAGAGATGTGAGGGGGGCTGGGAGAGATGTGAGATGTGAGAGGGGCTGGGAGAGATGTGAGGGGGACTGTGAGAGATGTGAGGGTGGCTGGGAGAGACGTGAGATGTGAGGGGCTGGGAGAGATGTGGGGGAGATGTGAGGGGGGATGGGAGAGATGTGAGGGGGCTCTGATCTCTCTTCCCCCCCCTCCCACATGCAGTCCTGTTCAACTGAATAAAACAAACACAAAACATCTCCCCCGTCTCTCTCACTCCCCCCGCTCTCTCTACCCCCCCACTCTCTCTTTACCCCCATCTCCCTACCCCCCCCCCCTGTCGTCTCCCTACCCCACCCCCACGTCGTCTCCCTACCCCCTCCCCTTGTCTCCCTAACCCCTCCCGGTGAGAGAGAACCTGTTGCTAAAAATTTTGAATCCCACCACTGTATACACACATGAATACATACTGTACATATTTTGTTTTTAGAGAGCAAAGTCCAGCTACAATACTTCCTGCAGTGTAGCATCAACCACCAGGGGGGAGCTGGAGCACATCTCTCTCTCTCTCTCTTTTCTGGTGAAGCTTTCCTTCAGCAGACAGAAAGGTGGGGAGAGGTAGCCTCCATTTGGATAAGAGAAGAGGTCGCACTAGATTTTTGGGTGCCCTGAGCAAAAAAAATGGGAGGGAGGGGCTGACCCCTACCAGTCACCAGGCAACATGCTATGCAGAATCACAAACGCTACCGTGTGTGTGTGTGTGTGTGTGTGTGTGTGTGTGTGTGTGTGTGTGTGTGTGTGTGTGTGTGTGTGTGTGTGTGTGTGTGTGTGTGTGTGTGTGTGTGTGTGTGTGTGTGTGTGTGTGTGTAGCTTTTTTGATCACCCAAATTGGCTAACGCCCTACCAGTCAGTTCCTCTTATGGGGGTTATACTGTATAATAGAAAGCTCTCTACTTCTCAACTCGTAAACGTAGCATCAGAAAATCTAATAAAATCCTAAATCAAGTGTTAATTCCCCAGTTTAGCAGAACAGGTTTAATAAATAGCCCGTGAAAAAACTATAATAAAGTGCAACAAATATTGTGATATACTCAAGCTGCAGCCTTTTTTTTATATATATATATATATATATATATATTATATATATATTTTTTATAGCCTCACTTTTTATATTTATAATTTAATTTTTAGTTATTCATCTTTTTTGATGTAATCTTTTTTGATGTAATCCTTTTTATACAATTTTTATACAATTGTCCCGGTCCAATATCATTGCTGTCATTGAATCATCAGTGAAGAGTATTGAGTAGCTTTATTATGAGTTGTCTGTTTTTAACCCTTGTTGTTTTTTTACTAATCCATGCTGTTTATGTGTTTCAGCATTCTCCGCACATCCTTTTTTTTTTTAAATTTTGGAATGATTATTATGTGTAAGGATGAGACAGGGTTTTTAGCACTTGTTTAATAATACAATATTTTTTATCAATTGTATAAACTTCTCGGTTATTGCATACAGTCCATGAAAGAATCCTTTTTTATTTTATAGTATATTGTGTTTTTGTAAGCTGATACATACATAAGCACAGGCACACATATATAAGCACAGACACACACAGATATATATATACATACATAAATACACAGTGCGGCTGCGGGGGGGCATTATTATGTGTATTGGGGGAGGGGAGTTATTATCATCATAGTTTATTTTTTAAGAAAAATACAGGCTTTCACTTAAAGGGGCATCGCAATACTTTACATTGGGATAGACATTCAATGTGTTAGAAGAGGCCCTCCTCAAGGAGCTACAATCGATCTGCAGGGTAAGTAAAGATTGGGTACAGGGGACGAGAGGGTTTGCGAGTTTCAGAAGCAATAAGCAGCTGTAACATTACCAAACCCCAGCCAAACGTTAGCAAATGGTGGACACCCTTTGGCTGCCACCACAGGCTGTCCACCTTTGGGGTGACACAGATGTAGACTGAAGGTGTTCTGAATTACTTCAGCCGGGCTTTGAAATTCCTTCATCCAGTCGTAAGCACTGCAGTAGGTGGGGTTGACGAAACACATTACAGAAAGAAATGCCAGATGTTAACCCTTAGCACGCTGGTTCTGTGCAGAGTGGTGCAGTTCTTGGGGAGCCCTTTCAGATGTCCGCCTTTGCGGTGACGCTATGTGGACTGAAGGTTGTGTGTTGGGGGGGAGAGGTGTGGGAGAGGGAGAGAGAGGGAGGTGGGGGCATAAGGGAGAGAGGGGCGTGAGGGAGAGAGAGGTGAGAGAGATGTGGGTGTGTGGAAAAGAGAAAAAGGGGCATGAGGGAGAGCGGGGGGGTGGGAGGGAGAGGTAGAAGAGAGATGGGGAAAAGGGAGAGAGGTGGAAAAGGGAGGAGGGTTTGTGGGAAAGAGGGGAGTGAAAGGGGAAGGAGGTAGAGGATGAGAGGGAGGGGAGAGGTGGGAGTATGAGAGGTAGAGAAGGGTATCACAAGGCTGCCGACATTTGGGGGGGCACTGGAAACTGTAGTCCAGGGCCCCGGGAAAGCGATTTATGGCCCTGTACATACATACACACATACACACCCACCTACAGAGACATACATAGAAACTATAGAATCTATGTCTGCAGAAGGTTAGAGCATGCACTGTTCCCAGCATGGGGTTTACGTCTGCTGCCAGCAGCCTCCAAGTGTAATCAGCCTAAGCTGCAGGGTTAAAAAAAAGGCAGCCGGAGAATACCAGTGTCTCACACAGAGGGCTGTCTATGTGGAGTCCTGTGAAACAGCAAGTACACCAGGGAAAGGATTGTGCTATTGCTTTACTATATGAAACAGAATATAGGGCATTTTCCCTATAGATGCAAGGCAATCTTACCAGGGTGCAAAGAAGCCCCACTTATCAGATCCAAGGATGAATGGCAATAAGTTGTATGTGGAAGTCCCTTGCAAGAAATTGTACGTTTTGGGTCCATACTTCGACCCTTCTTCAGAAGTCAGAACTATGATGTAATGAATTGTACAGAGACTAGTTGTTATAGGGTTATAGGATCAGTTTGCCACATTGTGACGACATAGTGGGACTTCACTCTTACACTGTAGCACAGTGGGACATTTCCACTGAAAGGGAAGAGTGATCTGATGATTTTATTGCTCAAACGTACAATTTCTTGTAATGGAATTCCACATTCCCTGATTACCACTGTAAGGGAAACTAGAATATATAGGGTACCTTATGTGCTCTAACTTTTGAATATTTTAATATATTTTCTGTTATCTTTCCCCCCTCCAGGGTATAGTTCTCTCTAAGAGCTTCTTATGCATTTGGTGCTGAGAATAAATAGTGACATTGTGCCCATTATATCAGTTGATTACATTGGTCCACATATTGTACCAGTATATCCTACCTAGGGCCTAACCCTTTTATTTCCTGACTTCACATCAGGATTTGTCACAAGGCGTATATCTCCTAGAGAGATAACAACTATTTTGTGTCTTTGTTTATGTTTCGTCCGTGTCCAACTTAATTTTATTACATCATTACCTAATAAAGGTTATATTTTAATCAATTCATATACTCTGATATTGAGTGCTGATTATAGGGGCTCTTTCTTTCTTGTTCTTCACAAGATATTGTTTTCTCTGATTACCACAATGTAACAGGGACTTATCCCTGTTTAAGTAAAACTGCCTCTAAATGCTCTGAGGAATCCAACAGGGAGCTGGTTGATTGCCGAGATGGCAATTAACCAATCTCCACCTGGGTTATCAAAGGAGTGTAAAAGTCTCCTGCTGGAGATACCAGAGATTTCCTTAGCACACAACTGTGCTGACATGAGGAGAAGAAGATGTCTTGAGCACAAAGGCTGTGCTGACTACAAGACACAATAAGACCAGACTGATATTCCTGGGAGCGGCTGGACTGCAATGTCTGCATCTGGGGAACCGGAACCGCCGAACCAGTATGGTCAGATAAGACTTTTGTATATATTGCTCCCTGATAAGCCAGTTCCCCGTCCAAAAACATATAACAGTTTATCTAGCCAATCAAAAACAGTTAGGGCATATATTGTCTCTTTAGTCTCCAACGTGGAGTAGGTGTTTGTTTATTTTGTTTTTGGATGCTGTACAGTTTAAAGGAAGAAGCTAAATAAAGCCAGGTTATCATTTCACCAAAATTGGTCTCCATTAATGTACTTCTGCTCACACCTCTTACACACTGATACTTCGATTTGATAAGGAGGCATATTTCCCCCCCCCCCCCGGTGAGATCGCTTTGCATCTACAGTATATGGGAAATATGTATTGTGTTCAGTGTAACATGTCTATGGACTCATAATGTGTCCAACCTGTATAGTATAGCTATTTGTAATCAAAATAAATCTGTGTTTTTGTTCATTTATTCTGGTCATCGTCAAATTATTGCTCCTCCACACTCTCACCAGAAATTATTGCTAGGGTGACCAGATTTACAAAAGTAAAAACCGTGACACAGTAAAAAAAATTTTTATAAAACAAATGATATCACCAACTGCGCCCCTTCTCCTTTATGTCTCTCTACCCCGCTCTGTCCCCCCTTCTCTCACACACACACACCTGTCTCTCTCCCTCCCCCATATCCCTCTATTCTCGTTCTCCCCACCCCTACATTCTCATTCCAACCTTCCCTGTCTCTCTCTCTCCCCCATTCTTTCTCTCTCCCCCCCATTCTCTCGCTCTCTCTCCCCCCTCCCCCCCATTCTCTCGCTCTCTCTCTTCCCCATTCTCTCTCTCTCCCCCTCATTCTCATTCTCTCCCCCATTCTCTCTCTCTCCCCCCACATTCTCTCGCTCTCTCTCCCAATTCTCTCTCCCCCATTCTCTCCATCATTCTCTCCTCCCTCTCCTCTCCCTCTCATTTTGTCTCTCCTCCATTTTCTGTCTCTCTCCCCCCCATTCTTTGTCTCTCTCTCCCCCCCATTCTCTGTGTCTCTCTCTCTCCCCCATTTTCTGTACCTTTCCCCCCATTCTCTGTCTCTCTCTCCCCTC
The DNA here is from genome assembly GCF_040206685.1 of Ascaphus truei. Classification (NCBI taxonomy): domain Eukaryota; kingdom Metazoa; phylum Chordata; class Amphibia; order Anura; family Ascaphidae; genus Ascaphus; species Ascaphus truei. Next base: position 412,366,161 of record NC_134484.1, read on the forward strand.
CATTCTCTGTCTCTCTCCCCCATTCTCTGTCTCTCTCCCTCCCCCCATTCTCTGTCTCTCTCTCTCTCTCTCTCCCCATTCTTTGGCTCTCTCCCCTCCCCCATTCTCTGTGTCTCTCCTCGATTTTCTGTTTCTCTCCCCCATTCTCTGTCTCTCTCTCCCCTCCATTCTCTGTCTCTTTCCCCCATTCTGTCTCAATCCCCCCATTTTCTGTGTCTTCCCCATTCTCTGTCTCCCCCCACCCATTCTCTCTCTCCCCCACTCTCTCTCCCCACATTCTCTCGCTCTCTCTCTCCCCACATTCTCTCTCCCCCCATTCTCTCTCTCTCCTCCCATTCTCTCACTCTCTCCCCTATTCTCTCCCTCCATCTCCTCTCCCCCATTCTCTGTGTCTCTCCTCCATCTCCTCTCCCCCCCATTCCCTGTCTCTCTCTCCCAACCCCATTCTCTGTGTTTCTCTCTATCCCCCATTCTTTGTCTGTCTCTCTCTCTCTCCCCCCCCCCCATTCTCTCTCTCTCCCCCATTCTTTGTCTCCCCCCCCATTCTCTGCCTCTCTCTCTCCCCCATTCTTTGTCTCTCTCTCCTCTCCCCCATTCTCTGTCTCTCCTCCATTTTCTGTCTCTCTCCCCCATTCTCTGTCTCTCTCTCTCCCCCTATTGTGTCTCTCTCTCCCCCCCCCCACTCTGTGCCCCTTCCCATGCTGTGCCTCTCCCCCCACACTGTCTCTCCCCATGCTGTGCCTGTGCCTCTCTCTGTCTCTCCCCATGCTGTGCCTCTCTCTGTGTCTCTCCCCATGCTGTGCCTCTCTCTGTGTCTCTCCCCATGCTGTGTCTCTCCCCATGCTGTGCCTCTCTCTGTGTCTCTCCCCATGCTGTGTCTCTCCCCATGCTGTGCCTCTCTCTGTGTCTCTCCCCATGCTGTGCCTCTCTCTGTGTCTCTCCCCATGCCGTGCCTCTCTCTGTGTCTCTCCCCATGCCGTGTCTCTCCCCATGCTGTGTCTCACCCCATGCTGTGCCTGTGTGTCTCTCTCTCTCTCTCTGCCTCTCCCCATGCTGTGCCTGTGTTCTCTCTGCCTCTCCTCATGCTGTGCCTGTGCCTTTCTCTGTGTCTCTCCCCCCCCCAGCCATTGTGTGAGTGAGTGTGTGTCTGTGTCCCCCATTCTGGAACACACCTGCATGGGTGGGGGAAGCCATCTTGAGCCCTGGCAGCAGACACCGGAAGTTCTCACTGACTTCCGGGTCTCACTGCTGGGGCTCCGCAGCTCAGACCCGGCCCCTGCTCTCCTCCATGCATTGTCTGCTCTCTGCTGCCCCCCCTGCTCTGATGGTCAAAAGCGGAACAGCCACAAAGAAACGGAACATTTTACAGCATGCAGGGCAGCCGGGACAGAGGTTAAAAAAACGGGACTGTCCCGGCTAAACCAGGATACCTGGTCACCCTAATTATTGCACAAACTTTAAAGTGGCAGCCATCTTTATTTCTCTGTGTGTGTCTGTCCATGTGCCTTGTCGTGGCACTTATATAAATAACACTTTCCAAATACCAGATAAGGACAGTTGAAACAGTAAACTACGCCATGCAGGAGATCTTCAAATTTATATTATTTATTATACCATGTACAAAGGTGCCAGAAACATGAAAAATGGCATAACAATTCGGGGGCCAGGGACAAAGGGAGGCATGCCTCCAACCCTTCACTCCCCCATCCCCACCCATTCCAACAGATGTTTTTTTCTGCCTCTGGCTCCTTGGCAAAGGGTATAATAAATCAGGTAAATTTGAAGATCTCCTGCGTGACATAGTTTCCTGCTGCGACTGTCCTTATCTAGTATGTATTAAGGTAATCATGAGCTTTCCTGTATTATCTTGTCATTGATTGGAGGTTTGACGAACCCTCCGGTTTCATAGCACCCTGTCAGGCACAAAGACATACGGAGAGGCACATACTGTACTCTCTCTCCCTTTCTTCCCCTCATTCTTCATATTCCCCTCCCCTCCCGCAGAGTGATCAGAGATCACTCTGATCTCTTTTAATCAGATGCGACCTGCCAGTGACTCCCCAGGGTCTGAATGGGTTAGTGCTGCTGTGTGAGTTACTGACCGGTTCTGTGTGATTAATAGAGATCAGAACGACTAAGCGCTGTTCTGAGGCCAGGACACAGAATGAGGAGGTTTGGTAACAAGCCAACTGGTTTAAAGCAGCCTGGCCGTTTCTAGTTCATGACCTGGAGTTGGAATGGGGGAGAAATTGAGCCCCTGAACCAGTGGGTGCCCTAAGCAGCTACTTCGTCTGCTTATAACGTGGAGACACCTCTGAGTTAGTGTATCTACTTTCCCCCACACATACACACAGACTTCTCTCACACCACATGACAGCCTCACATATCCACGGACTGCTCACTGCAACCTAAATCATGTGACTGTGCCCCCTCCCATTTTGCTTTGTAATGCCCCTACTGACTAACCTTTAACCCACATGTATTGGCCATCACTGCCCCTCACTAGCCTTTTAAATAAAGCAATTCCACCCAAGTGAACAAATGACAGTAATACGGTATGTTCAGTGGGTTAAGTCTCGGGTACTGATGCACTTCTCAAAGCAGAAACCTCCCTGCTTGATATTATTTACATGTCAATTTTATACTATGGACCATGAGATCCCATTAGGCTGAATGGCGCTTCACTTACTGCTGGGAACCCAACTTATGCAAATTCTAACATCGCCTGTTTCTATTGGCTAGCTGTCCAGTGCGTATTTATTCCCTTGGATTTTACAATATTTCCAGCTCCGTAAAACATCGCAGAAGTGTAAAAAATGTATGTGTGCATTTTTTTTTTAACATTGTGGCCTGTCTACGTGGCCCTTTAACCCATTCAGCACTTGGTGCTCATGACTCACTTGAAACACTGTTCCAGGAAATGTTTTTGGAATGTTGGCAACAGTTTTTTTCCCACAAATTGGATTCAGACTTTTTTTTTTCTCAGTTTAAGAGAAACAGGAGACGCTCTGCATGTTCCACAACGCTCAAAACCCAGGCATGGCTCAGGCATCATTTTCTCAATGGGCCTAAATTGTCAATCCCCTTATGAAAATCTTAGTTTAATCGTACTTAATAGTGCAGTTCCCCATCCATGTTTATATTTAATGATTTATTCACTATACTGCACAATATGATGCCTATTTTCACCTCTCTTATTTTTTTTCCTACTCAGTGATTTTTTTGTTGATTTTTTATTCCTAAAAAATTAGATCAAAGCATAAATTATTATGGCTCCAAGCGCCTCTCACTGAGGGCCAGATTCACAGGGTCTGCCAACTCTGCTAATAACAGTCTTATATCAAAACCCACCACAGCCGTTATTTTGTCTTGACTTTCAAGAGAAGCTGTTTAACTTCCAGCGATAAGTAATTGAATTAAGGAAAAAAACGGAACTACGAGTTCAATCAAATATGCAGACGAAACCCCGGTATTCTTCGATTTGCCTCGAAATGATGCAGCCAATCCTAAGAGTGCTAAAGAGGGCAAGATCATGAGCACGGATTCTGAAAAGCAGTGTGTCACTGTGATGCTGTGCATTACTGCCGATGGCCGGAAGATGCTGCCTTACAGTATATCATTTTAAACCCAAGACGATACCAAAGAATGAGATCCTTCCCAAAGATATAATTGAGCGTTCACAAAAAAAAAATGGATGGACGATGGCTGAGCTCATGGAAGACGATTGGTAAAAATCATATGTTATGTTAGTTCTTGAAGCACTTCGTGGACATTTATCTGCAGCTAAAGAATAAGCTCGCCAGAAAGCGTTGTGTCTTGGTTATTATTCCTGGTGGCATGACTAGCCAACTTCAATCCCTCAATGTTTCATTAGTAAAACCATGGTGTGGTTATCCTGGGGTAATAAATATAAAAAAAAATAAGTCTAAACTAATGTGGCTAAATAAATAGGTAGGGGAAGAAATGGAAAAATAAAAGTTGTGTGTGCTTAGCACGCGCATTGTAAGTGAAACTTCTTTGTGTTTTGTCACTGTTTTGTGATAGAAATTGTATTTGTGATGGTGATGTTTTTAATTAAATGAAAGAGATTTGAGAGCATAATGTATTTTATTTATTTTGGTTGGGGAAAAAGAATGGTGTGAATAGCGCTATCAATAAAAAAATTTAAGAATAATACACAATATAAACACAATGTGATAAGTGACTAAATATAGAACGGCTGCCAGGAAAAAAAACCTAACCCAAACACAGTTAGTGAAAAACAGAGATACAATACAGAACGGCGCCTCAAGTGTCCAAAAACGATAATAAGTCCAAAGAAATACTGCAGTGTCCAATGACGGTGATCCGGTAGTTAGACAGCAGACTCCACAGCAGCAATCATGGTATATAATGCAGGGAAGATAAAGAGAGAAATCATAGCGTGACACTGCATATGAAAAACATGTAAATCACACATACAAGACTTACACCACTAACAACACTGACAGAAAGGCTGACAATAAAACAGAGATTTATTAGAACAATTACTAAAAAGGACAATGAACTAGGGAGCAGGTCCAGGATCCGGTGTGTAAAACCGGAATCCTACTTACAGCAATCCAAAAATGTTCAAGCAGTATAACAGGAGGTGCAGTCCGGTTTCAGCTTTTCTCGGGCGCGTGGTGCTTCTGTAATGGCCGCCGCTTCATGGCATCCCCTGAAGAAGTGCGCATGCGCATGAAACGCGTTGGGTGTTTTAGAGATCATTTGGAGAGTGAACACTACAAGGAGCAGACCTCAGCATCAATCCCCAGTTCTAGCGGACGGCAGAGACGTGCAGCAAGGAGTAAGCGGCGGCGAACAGCTCCACCCAGCGAGTGACGTCAGTGTAGACGAAAAATCTCGCGAGGGTTGACCTGCAGGGACGCCAAGCCCGAGAGTGATCGGAGGAAGCGCCGGCGGCCATTACAGAAGCACCACGCGCCCGAGAAAAGCTGAAACCGGACTGCACCTCTTGTTATACTGCTTGAACATTTTTGGATTGCTGTAAGTAGGATTCCGGTTTTACACACCGGATCCTGGACCTGCTCCCTAGTTCATTGTCCTTTTTAGTAATTGTTCTAATAAATCTCTGTTTTATTGTCAGCCTTTCTGTCAGTGTTGTTAGTGGTGTAAGTCTTGTATGTGTGATTTACATGTTTTTCATATGCAGTGTCACGCTATGATTTCTCTCTTTATCTTCCCTGCATTATATACCATGATTGCTGCTGTGGAGTCTGCTGTCTAACTACCGAATCACCGTCATTGGACACTGCAGTATTTCTTTGGACTTATTATCGTTTTTGGACACTTGAGGCGCCGGTCTGTATTGTATCTCTTTATTTATTTTGGTGTCGAACTTTCCATACTATCACTTTAAAAACATGATATAATTGACTTATTTTAAGTAAAGTAAGATACATTGATTTTGTATTGTAAAGTATCTAAATGCCGTTACTCAGAAAGATCTTTCATTCAATGTAAATCATAAAAATCAAAACACAATTTCAGTGAAAAACGCAAAGAAGTTTGACTTAGAGCCTGCGTGCTCGGCACACACCCCCCGTTTATTTTTCCCTACAATCATTACAGTTACTATATTATCTTAATCTATATACAATTCATGTGTTATATGTTTACACATCTTTTATCTTTTCCACTTCTGTTTTTTAATGACAAATTATAGGTTTGTCAATTTTTTTGCTATTTGCACTTCTATATTTATAGTCACTGGAAATTCCTCTAATAACAGTGTTCCGTTTGTTTGTGTATGTGTACACAGATCACCCAGTGTGTGTGTGTCTGCCTCTGCGCATGTGCCGGTGCCATTGCTGTTCTACGCGCATGCGAATGTCTCAGCCTCTTCGTATGCGCACACAATGACGGATGCCTCTGTGCATGCGGTGATACCCCCTATGCGCATGCGCAAGAGGCACTAGCCTCCTCTGTGCATGTGTATGCGGTGATGGATGTCTCTGCACATGTCTCAAACACCAAAAAACATAGATTGTAAGCTCCACGGGGCAGGGACCTGTGCCTGCAAAATGTCTCTGTAAAGTGCTGTGTACAACTAGCAGTGCTATAAAACATGCTATTATTATTATGTGCATTGTGTGACAGCCGCCTTTACGTATGCACACATGGCAATGTCTGCTTATGCGCATGCATACTTACCGGCGCCCATTTCAGCAAATGTGCAATTGTCGAAGCCTGGTTCTGCGCATGCGATGGCTGCATCTGCGCATGCGCCACCAACAGCAGCAAATTACATCACTTCCTTTATGGCTGTTTCTGCGCATGCATACTCATCATAGACCGGTTCTGTGCATGCGCGGTCTGCGACGGTCACGTCTGCGCAACCAACACCATCACTTTATGTCACTTTCATGACAGATTCATGAAAGATTTTCGTCCCCATCAAGTAGATTTGTCCCATCAAAATTCACTAGCTGCCACCAAAGAAGTTTCCCTTCCAAAACTTCCTGTACATACAGTATAGAGATACGTAGCATCTTACAAACATAAAAGTAATTAATAGACTTATTTTAATTGTTAGACTGTATGAGGAAGGTCACGCTCTGATGACCGAAACGTTGGATGCAGTGCCATGTACTTCTTATGAATACAGTGTTTTTGTACCTCCCTGGCTGTGTGCTGTCTCTGTTTTCCGGACCTACATCTGGTAAATTTTTCTGTTTATATATATATATGTATATATATATGTATATATATATATATATATATATATGCAAATACAACTGTATGCTCATCTGCATGTCTTAGGCTGGTCTGCAACCCCGCCTTTCCCCATCATCACCCAGCATACAGCACTTCCACTGCAGCAAGGGATTCTGGGAAATGACATGCAAATGAGCACACAGTGTCACTTTTTGCCTCAAAAACCATTTTTAACATGGTTCCCTATAGGCTTAAGCTTGCTGCATGGTCACAGCTTTGAGCACAGCCAGGGTTAATTTGCATGTCATTTCCCAGAATCCCTTGCTGCAGTGGAAGTGCTGTATGCTGGGTGATGATGGGGAAAGGCGGGGTTTCAGACCTGCCTAAGACATGCAGATGAGCATACAGTTGTATTTGCATATTTGCTTTCCTGTGGAGGGTTTTTGTCACTTTTTTTACTCACCATAACTTAACTCAGTATTATGGTATAGCCTATCCCATAGCCTCTCATGCATTCCCAGTTAAAATCAACCCCACACTGATGAGACCCATCAAGGTCGAAACAGCTGTCTGTGGGTGGTTTTCTGGGTATGCACCTTAACCCTGGCTGTGCTCAAAGCTGTGACCATGCAGCAAGCTTAAGCCTATAGGGAACCATGTTAAAAATGGTTTTTGAGGCAAAAAGTGACACTGTGTGCTCATTTGCATGTCATTTCCCAGAATCCCTTGCTGCAGTGGAAGTGCTGTATGCTGGGTGATGATGGGGAAAGGCGGGGTTGCAGACCTGCCTAAGACATGCAGATGAGCATACAGTTGTATTTGCATATTTGCTTTCCTGTGGAGGGTTTTTGTCACTTTTTTTACTCACCATAACTTAACTCAGTATTATATATATATATATATATATATATATATATATATATATATATATATATATATATATATATATATAATCAAAAAATAAATAGATGATACCGTTCTGTGGCTAACGAAATGCTTTTATTTGTGCGAGCTTTCGAGATACACTGATGTCTTCTTCCGGCGATGTTACAATGAATGAAGCAAGCAAAAGCTATACTATAAACAGTGTCTATTGGAATGTTATCTGTGCTGGTCCTTCCCCCGGTGTGGATGTGTTTTATGGCTGGAGGTGTCAAAAGGTTCCTGAAAGCAAGTGATGAAAGATTGTGTATGTGTATCAGTGTGAATTAACATGAATGGAGAGCCCACAGTATATACAGTGCTTTACAAAAGGTGTGTGTGGAGTGGGAGCGGATATAAATGGTGTGGGTGGGTGTGGAAATGTGAGAGTTAGTAGCATAACTAAAAGTGTGTGTGGATACTATGTGGTCCCTATTGGTGTATAGGGATGGAAAAACAAGGAGTATAAGTATGTGTGAGAGACAGCTGTGTGTGCATACATATAGCACAGTATGTACAGACATGGCCTATAGTGCTCATAGGCCATGTCTGTACATACTGTGCTATATGTATGCACACACAGCTATCTCTCACACATACTTATACTCCTTGTTTTTCCATCCCTATACACCAATTTCATCCCTATCCACACATTTCCACACCCACCCACACCATTTATATCCGCTCCCACTCCACACACACCTTTTGTAAAGCACTGTATATACTGTGGGCTCTCCATTCATGTTAATTCACACTGATACACATACACACTCTTTCATCACTTGCTTTCAGGAACCTTTTGACACCTCCAGCCATAAAACACATCCACACCGGGGGAAGGACCAGCACAGATAACATTCCAATAGACACTGTTTATAGTACAGCTTTTGCTTGCTTCATTCATTGTAACATCGCCGGAAGAAGACATCAGTGTATCTCGAAAGCTCGCACAAATAAAAGCATTTCGTTAGCCACAGAACGGTATCATCTATTTATTTTTTGATTATTGAAGCTCGGCTAACACGGTACTGATACCTCTACATGTATATATATATATATATATATATATATATATATATATATATGTAACGGTATTTCTGGCCCGGCCTGACCCACCCAATCTCACATTGGCCCCTGTGGTCTAACCGGACCCCATTCCAGTGTAGATATGCCTGATGGTGCACCTGTTGGCTACAGGACTCCTGAGTCTCCCGCATGATGGTGTGTGGGGAGGACCCGTCAGACAGGCAGCTGAGGTAGTGTGCTGAGTCTCACCTATTTCCAGTGCAGCGCCTCCACCTCACCAGGGCCCCTGCGTCCGCATGGGGATGATCCTGACGAGGAACTCCTCGGTGGTGCAACCTCCTGTGCAATCATTGGACTCTCACACACAGGGGTTTCTCTGATCAGCTCCATCTTTATTGTCACGGTGGGCATAGCTGCCCTCCACAATGGGGTGTATTTAGCCGATCATCTCGCCCGTGCTCCCCTTTGATAGGTATGTCACCTAGATGAGGGATTCACTATTCCCGCAGGAATCACTGCCCTGTGCCAGGTCCCTGGACACAGTCTCCCATGGAGTTACTAGAACATAACTAACACTCTGCAGAACTTGAACTCCTTCCTGAACCTTGTAAGAACTTTCCAGCAACTGTACTCGCCTTGAACTCTGACAGAACTAACTCTTGACACAGTGCTGTGCCTTATGTAACTTCTGAGGCTGACACACCTCTGACATCACTAACCATGGAGTCAGAGCATGTGACCAGTCCCATCCATACACAGGGCACCCCACCAGGGTGTGAGGGAAAACCTCCATGATTACTGCTGGCATGCCCACACTTACCAGGCCTTGCTGCCAGCAGGAGAGATGACTGTAGGCATTTTACATGACCGCTACATATATATATATACTGTATATAGTCCCAGATACACTAAGGAGAATTACATTTGTGCAAATGACACTACAGTAGGTTAACAAAACAAGAACGGTGCTATTTTCTCTGCAGTAACTCCATATTCACTATACCACTTCAATGCATCTAAATATATTTAATGGGGGGGGCTGGGGGGAGAGAATATCTTTATAGCGCGTATTACAGTTACAAAGTAGCTAAATGTCTATATGGAAAACACTGAATTGCTAAAGTCCAGAAACTTTACAAGATCCCAGGCTGCATGGAGTTTCCCTTCAAAAACTTCCTGTACATATATAGATACAGCTAAACCCCGTTATAACGCGCCTCGTTATACCGCGATTCGGTTATAACGCGGTTTTCCCGTGGCTCCCGTTTTTAAAAAAAAAAAAAAAAAAAAAAAAAAATTTTTTACATTTTTTTTTTTGCACACTGCACACACTCACTGCACACACACTGCTCATTGCTCACACTGCCACACTGCACACACACTGCACACTGCACACACACTGCTCATTGCTCACACTGACACACTGCACACACTCACTGCACACACACTGCTCATTGCTCACACTGCCACACTGCACACACACTGCACACTGCACACACACTGCTCATTGCTCACACTGACACACTGCACACACACTGACACACTGCACACTGCACACACTCACGCACACTCACACACACTCACACACACTTACACACACTTACGCACACTCACGCACACTTACAGACACTCACACACACTCACACACACACACACACACACACTTACACACACTTACACACACTTACGCACACTCACAGACACTCACAGACACTCACACACACTCACACACACTCACACACACACTCAGACACTTACACACACTCACAGACACTTACACACACTCACACACACTTAGACACACTTAGACACTCACAGACACTCACACACACTTACACACACACTCAGACACTTACACACACTCACAGACACTCACACACACTCACACACACTTAGACACACTTAGACACACTTAGACACTCACAGACACTCACACACACTTACACACACTTACACACACACTCAGACACTCACAGACACTCACAGACACTCACACACACTTACACACACACTCAGACACTTACACACACTCACAGACACTTACACACACTCACACACCCATATACACACACACACTTTCTCTCCCATATATACATACACACACACTCTCTCACTCTACACAGACGGGGGGTGGGGTCGGAGCAGAGGAAAGGCCGCGACCAGCACCACCACCCGCTCCCCCCCCTCCTCCCGCGCAGGCAGCGGGAGCACCGGGGACAGCGGTGGAGAGAAGAAACCCCCCGCTACAACCTCCATGCAGGCAGCATGGTTCTGAGGTAAGCGGCGACCTGAGGGACATCCCCACTCCCATCTCCTGCCCCGCGGGCTGTCCCGCGGTGACAGGGTGAAGCGGGGACAGGAGAGACATCCCCGCTCCCATCTCCTGCCCCGCGGCCTGTCCCGCGGTGACAGGGTGAAGCGGGGACAGGAGAGACATCCCCGCTCCCATCTCCTGCCCCGCGGCCTGTCCCGCGGTGACAGGGTGAAGCGGGGACAGGAGAGACATCCCCGCTCCCATCTCCTGCCCCGCGGCCTGTCCCGCGGTGACAGGGTGAAGCGGGGACAGGAGGGACATCCCCGCTCCCATCTCCTGCCCCGCGGCCTGTCCCGCGGTGACAGGGGGAAGCGGGGAGCGGAGGGACATGCCCGCTCCCATCTCCTGTCCCGCGGGATGAATATGCGCTAAAGCGCGGCGGCCATTTTTTTTTCTCGCGACCCCGTTAGTAACGCGGTGGTCTCGGGGTGGACCCCGAGACCCGCGTTATAACGGGGTTTAGCTGTACGTGGCATCTTACAAACATAAAAGTCATGAATGGACTTATTTTAATTGTTAGACTGTATGAGGTGTTTTATGATTTTTAAGGACATTTTATTAAAAAAGATAATAGTATACAGGTATGTTGAATATTTTATGGGGGGGAAGAGAATTTATTCATAGTGCGTATTACAGTTAAAAAGTAGCTAAATGTCTATATGGAAAACACTGAATTGCTGAAGTCCAGAAACTTTACGAGATCCCAGGCTGCATGGATTTACTGGGGGAGGTCATGTCAAACATGCAGCATGATTTATTTTTTAAATAAGTGATTAAGGTTATAGATCAGGGGGAGGAGTAGATGTGCTGTAGTTTACCTAGATTTTAGTAAGGCATTTCACACTGTCCCACATACAGTAGAAGACTGATAAACAATTTGCAATGCTTAGGTTTATATTGTAAGATATTTGAATAGATAAATGGAGTTCACAAAGTATAATATAGACATAGCACTGTAATAATCTGCTCTAAGAAGAATTATTCTAGGAAGGTGGTGCAGCGAGAACAGAGAGGGACCCTAAATCCCACAAAAATTCAAACAAAATACACAAATGATTCCCAACACTGGTACTGGGAATCATTTGTGCACTTTGGATAAATGGAGTACATTCAGAGCAGGAACAGGTGACCAGTGCAGTATCTCAGGGATGTGCACTGGAACCTGTGCTTTTTAACATCTTTATTAGGAATATTACAAATGCTATGGAAGGGAATGTATGACTTTTTGCAGATGACACAAAGATCTGCAACAGGGTTGACACTCCAGTGGGGGGCGGGGGGACGGCAGAGTGATTAAGCTCTAAAATGTGTTTCTTATGCCAGAACCCCATGTCTACTTTCTGACTATTCTGTTTCTTTGTTGAATCACATTTCTAAATGTGATTATTACACTCACTATAAAGAATGATTTTTTTTTCATTCTCTTTAAACTTTTCTCTTGGCCATGGAAAACCCAAGTATCTGATACCCACTGTGATGGGATTTCCTTCAATGTAAAGAAGACTATTGTTACTTACAACTGGATGGAGATCAGAATAATACTTATTAAACAACTACACATAAATAAACTGTAACTTACAAGGTTCCTGGGCCTGAATAATCCAGGTGCAATTCTGATTGTTTGGGTAGTTGGCAGGATATAATGGAGAGGAAATAGCTGCGCCAATCGAATCAGTGGTGATTACGCTTCCACATGCTTGAAAAGAGAGGAAATAACCCAAGGTCAGACCCCCATAGTATAGTTAAGTCTTCTCTCGTACTACTATAAAAGCTTTAGTGCCAATTACTTAAAACTTTAAATTAACTTTGAACTTCTTTGATGGAAAAACACTGCACTGTACCTGGTGGCTCAAGAAACTCAAATGGCAAAGTCCCACTTCAATGCATTAACAATGCAAAGATAATGGGCAATACAGATGCTTGTTAAAGCTTTCTTGGAATGCTTTGGGCATAAGTGAATTATTGGGGTTAATAAAAAGTCATTACAATAAAATACTTGGTCTCAGATGCAAAGAGATGCTTGCCTTCAGTGAAGCGAGCGCTGAATCCCCTGTGCTGGTTACTGTGATCAGAACGCAGTCGAACAAACATTGTGTTTTGAGTTGATGTGATTGCCCTGGGGAGTTGTCGTCCACACAGAACTCCAAGAGTCTGCGCGTCACTGTTTGGACCATCATATACCTGCAAAGAAATGGGCGAACAGTGTGTATCAACAGTAAAGTAATATGGATTGGCAGCAGAAGATGTCAAATTAATCTGAAACCACGAAAGGATAACAATAGGTATTGTTCATTATCATGGTAGCAATCTAATTTACAACTCAACTTAAGCGCAACTCTTCTGTAGAGCGTTTTGGGTTTGCTCTAGCTCAGGGGTGCGCAAACGTCTTGAGCTGCTCCCCCCTGCCCGGGAGCCACAGCAAACTCCAGTCAAAGCTACCAACAGGTCAGGTTTCCGGGATATCCCTGCTTCAGCACAGTTGGCTTTATATCTGACGAAGACTGAGCCACTGATTGAGCCACTTGTGCTGAAGCAGGGATATCCGGAAAATCTGACCTGTTAGTAGCACTTGAGGACAGGAGTTGGCTTCCCCTGCTCTAGCTGTAATTGTCACTACGCAAATGCCAACTTGGTGCCTAAAATCTTTACCCGCTAGAGAAGGGATTGTTCATCAAATTCTGTTTTAGTTCTACACCTGATGAAGGGCTCCCCCAAACAGTTGTGCTTCACCTCTGTAATAAAACCACTTCAAATGTCCTCTTGACTTTGGTTTCTATCCCTGTGTGCAGCAGACATCGATCTTGTTACAATTGGCTATCAAAGTCAAAGTCTGATGGTTATTTGCGAAAGTCTCTTGGCACCAAATTTGGTGCAAAACCAGTGCAAAGGAATTGCACCACATTTATTAAAGCAACATTTACAATTGATTTTAAATTGAATTAGGCACATTTTTTTATACAGCGCTTAAATATACAGCAAGTTACAACTAATGTTTAGGCACCAGCTTACAATTTGGGCAGAAATCTCCTCTCCTAATAAAACATTGGTATATTGTACTGTACAAGTATTCTAAGTATCTCTCTACATTTTTACCATATCAATTCAACTTGAAGTACCATAACATATCCGTGTAAATGTTTAATGGAATTTTTCTTTACCAACATAACCAAAATAACACAAGAACATTATTTTGTTTTATATGTCCAAAGGTGTCCCCCTGGTCTTATACACTTGTGACATAAACATGTATTTATATATTTATTTATATAGCACAATGTACACAGCACTTTACAAGAAGACAATTGAACAGAGAATTGTAATACAATAAAAACAACAAAACATAAAGCACACAATGGAAAAGGGAATTCCTTCCCCAGAGACCTTATAATCTAATACGCAAGTTGGAAATTTTACAGAGGCAGTAGGGGAAGGAGTAAGTGCAGTGCATGGCAGTGCCTGACCAGGATAATTCATAAGTGTCTCTGTGGCGAGCTCTGCTCATGAGTCCAGACTATTGAAATGCTTCATTTAGAAGATCTTATTTGATGGGGGTGAGAAAAGGTGGGTGTCATTTACTGAGTGTGAGGACGTTCTACTGGTAGTGAGAAGTGAGGAACAAAGAGAAAGCAGTAGTGGTGGACAGGAGATCACTATGAGCTGAATACAGGAGGCGTCCAGTGGTATAGTGAAGTATTGAAGCTGAGACATCGGGAAGAACAGACAGATGTACTGTAGAGCCTTTGTGAAGAGGAGAACATTGTAGGTGATACAGAACTCGATAGGAAGTCAGGAGAGGGATTTAAGGACAAGATAAACAGACACTGTTCTGGAAGAAAATGTAATAAATCTAGATTCAGCATTTTGGATAGATTGCAGGGGGGAAGCAGGGAGAGCTGATAACAGTAGGTTCCAATAATCAAGACAGGAGAGAATACGGGCATGCATTAGCATTTTAGCAGTAGTGACAGAGGAAAGGGCAGTTTGTGGCACTGTTCTGGAGGGAGAAGGGAGACGTTTCAGCAAGAGCATGAACGTAAATGGAAATATAGAGGGATGTTAAGGTTTAAAGTTGATGCCAGGGATATGTGGTCAATGTAGGTCTTCAAAATAGCGAGGAGAACAGGTGGGAGGAAATGAATGGTGGCAATGATAAAAAGTGATGGTAAGAGATCAGATGGGGGGAGATTGAAAAATCAGAAAGGGAACAGTTTTCAGTAAAAACAAGATCTAAATAGTGGCCATCGTTGTGGGGGGTTGAGTCTGCCCAATGATGGAGACCAAAGGAGAAGGCTAGAGGGAGATAATGATATACCAGGAGATAAAAGGACCATCAATGTGACAGTTGAAGTCCCCCAGTAAGAGAGTGGGAAAGCCAGAGGAGAAAATGAAGGAAAGCTAGGATTCGGTGGAGACGGGGGGTTTAGATGTAGGCGGCTGGTAGATGACAACCATATGCTGAGAGAGAGGGTAGAAAAGCTAAAAAGAATGAATCTCAGTAAAATAAACTTATAAGAATAGAGCATACGGAGGAGCTAACATTGGCAGCAGGAAGGGAGAAGGAGACCTACAGTGCCCCTCCACCCCAGCTATTGGAGCAATTGGAGTATCAGCTGTGAGTTGGAAACCGTCAAGTGAAACAGCAGCATCAACAGCAGAGTCACATTCGAACACATTTTCCCATCTCTACTTACATAAGGACTCGTCTGCTGCCTCTAATGCCAATTGTGGCTGCTGTCAGGGCCTCTCTCGCCACATACCCAAGGCAAACCAAAACATGGATTTGCTTAGATTCCATTTTGGCCCATAGAGACAAAACAAGCCACACTTAATACAAATCTGATTTTACTTTCCCTATTCTGCTCATATCTGCTTCTATTTGAAAATCAAGTTACAGAGTTATCCAATTCTTACCTAATCTCTATTAGTACTAATGAGAAAACAATACCTGCAAATATTTCCTTATTTTCAGACTATGAACAAAAATTATTTTCAATTCATGAGGCCTATGTACGTATTTTATTAATATCATATTTGAATTTTTTTAGCATTAGTTAAAAAGTCATTCATAAACTGTGCGTCGTTCGTTGACGTGTTGTCATTGTCAATTTAAATTAAAGCACAAAAGTAAGTGCAGTTTTTAAATGTATAACTGGTATTAGTAAATAAAAATAGTTTATGTAGTATTATTTACAAAAGTCATTCTGTGAACATAATATATTTTGTTAACATATATAGTAGAGGCAACTCTTATTCGAACAAAAACCAGTGGCAATTCCCCAAAAAACCCAGGAAACACCCAGGTACATTCTGAATACATGCCTTAAACTTTCCTTAAACTAGCCCCAGCATTTCTGCATTGATTAATGGCCTATCAGATTAACAGCGGGGGTCCCTGGCAGTCCCATTCAAACTGAATTGGAATGCCAGGGATCCCTGCTGTGTTAATCCTATGGGTCGTTAGTCAATGCAGAAATGCCTTAAACGTGCCTCAAACTAGCCCAGAACATACCCAGCACATACCCAGCACATACCCAGCACATACCCAGCACATACCCAGCACATACCCAGCACATACCCAGCACATACCCAGCACATACCCAGAATGTAACCTGGCTAGTTTACGGCAAATGTTAGAATAAACGTTGCCTCTACTGTAACCGATGAATCTCCGTGTAGGAGGGAAACGCGTAGGGCATTCAGCGTAGTGACGTCATCTGGGAGGAGACTGGGAGTAGTGTACCGTTGGTAATTGTGTCCTCCACGAGGTTGCTACAAGCTAACTATATGCAGTCTGGCAATTGTGTGCTGTTTGAGCTCCTTATGCTGCTTGGCAATTGTGTGCTGTTTGAGCTCCTTATGCTGCTTGGCAATTGTGTGCTGTTTGATATCCTCATTTCATCTGGCACCGCCGTGTGCATTCACTGTATGTACCGTCTAATATCATTGCTGACTACACTGCATCATATTCTGCTATGTTTATCACTTTTTGCTGTATTATACATTTAGAGGTTTACATGTGGCCAGCACTACCTGATATGGTTACTCTTGCATAGACATTGGTGCATTGCTATTTTAAGCATTAGCACCACTACACTGTCATTTGCAAATCACT
This sequence comes from Ascaphus truei, assembly GCF_040206685.1. NCBI lineage: Eukaryota > Metazoa > Chordata > Amphibia > Anura > Ascaphidae > Ascaphus > Ascaphus truei. The sequence goes on from NC_134484.1 coordinate 412,383,233, forward strand.
ATTTATAGTATACAGTGCAACTATAGGCTATACCTCCCTTGGGTATATTACATCTCACCACAGGTTGTTGACAGCACTTAGACACATTGCAGTATTGCTGACAGTGGGTTGTCAGTCTATCATACCAGCATTAACATTGGCAGCTATCTCTACAGCACACAAGTACTTTACTCTACACGCCATTGATATCTCTATTTGTAGTTATATATTGACACACTACTATTTAGTGTGTAGAGTTGTTGTCCTGCATAGACTCAATCCACATACAGTACCACCAACCCATGATTGTGTTGGAACCTCTGTGCATACATTAGTGGTAAGGAGGTATTACATAACACTGTCTTGTGATATATGAGGGTACTATTTATCTGTTATTCCACCTGGGTCTGTTATAACCTTTACATTTGATATCAACATTGTAGGTTACTATAGCAGGTTAGTTCCACGTCAGGCAATCATAGGTTGGTTTGCTCGGTATGCTTTGCCAGTGACTGCATTTTATACCTGTACTAGTATTAGACATCTTAGTAATATATACAGAGGCACTCATGAGGTACAATTGCCCTATCATGGATAGGTGTCTTTAGGTGGAAACATTGCATACTTGCCCTTCCTAGTAGGTGGTTAGTATACACTTGGCAATACACCTTTAGCTCAACCCTACCACCCCTGCCCCACTCCCACCCTATTTTTATTACACCAATTACACATTATGACTTTCATGCATGTAGACTTTATTTTAATATGATACCTAATAAATGCTATGTTTCAATAGTCCCCGAGTGCATCTACTAGTGAGCTTCTAGCTAGAGAGATGGTGTAAATACACCGTTCTCTCTATTTTTTGATTAAACATATAACCGTGCTGCATCATATACAAATTTGGTTGATACATAGAAAATTCTACTCTCACTATATAGACTTTTTAGGATAAGGGGCAAAATCTATATAATCCAAAGCGGACATTTTGATCCCCAAATCCCCATTGAAATTCCCCAAACAAAAGATTCGGCCTATATAAAATTGATCACTTAAGGTGTGCATTGAAGGGGAAAAAATCAGTACACACAAGCGCTATACAATTAGTGATTTACGTGTGTCAATTTTATACAAAAAATGTAATTAACCCCTAGAAGTGACAATATAATAGTTAGTTAGTCATATCTTTGTTGTGTTTCCATAAATATCACAGTTCATTTCTCCTTTTATTTATTTCGACCTGGGTTGAAATTGTTTAAAAATGAATAGCGCTGTCAAAAGTTAGATAAACAGGAACTCTTAAAACTGAGTTACGCTGACCAGAGTGTCAGTAATGTAAAAGTGACAAGTAAATGGCAGATTATTAACTGCTTGTGTTCCAGAGGGATCTGCAACAGAGTGCAACAGAACACATACAGTAATTCATCTTTTGTTGAAGTTTTGTCTTTGTTTCCAAAATTGAGCCACAAAGCAGGGCAGAGTCGCAACAAAGAACAATAAATCATAAAGAATTATTAATGTGTTCATAATTTGTATCTATTCAACCTGAGGCTATGAAGGCAACGGGTGCACAGAGCGGTATTCTCATCTTATGCCTCTCTGCATTAGTGTATTCAAACAGTAATCCCCCCAAAACTCTTTGTTTTTATTTGTTCCTTAGCACAGTGGTTCCCAACTCCAGTTCTCAAGAACCCACAAAAAGTCAGGTTTTAATGATATCCCTGCTCGAGGAGAGGTAGTTCAATTAGTGGCTCAGTCATTTTGACTGAACCACCTGTGCTGAAGCAGGGGTATCCATAAAACCTGACCTGTTGGAGGAACCACTGCCGTAGTAGAACGGGGGGTTCCCACAGAGTAAAACTGTAGTGTACCCAGCTCCGGGGAACCCTGGTGCCGGTAAATGTAATTTTTACATTGTGTTTGGTTCTGGAAAAAAACTACAAATATGGCCACAAGAATCAACAGTAAAGCTGTGGCATCTTCTGGGGTTTTTTGTGGCTTTCTATTGGCCACTGAAGCAATGGCTGACTTGGTGGCCATATTGTTTAATTTAGATTCTAGGGTTCATTTACAGACAACTTGGGGTTCAGAGCACCAAGGTTGATCTAAGGTAAAAACAAACCCTCCCCATGGAGTTGTGCTTTAAAGGTGTATTTCTGCCTGGGTCGTTTTCTGGTTTGTATTTTGTATTAGGGGGAAGCAGGGAGTCTCCTGAACTGAGTTAATTTCAGCTCTGGGGACTCCATGCTTCCCGAGATACTTACTTCCGTAGATCATGCTGGTAGCAGCCCCGGCTGGGCACGCAATATGGCCCTTTAAAGGGCCCGCATCACGCTGGGCCAATAGGAAGCCGCAACAGCATCTGCCCGCGTGACATGAGACCTTTAAACTTGCAGGAGATACTGGCATGAGCCACGTATCTCAGGAAGTAGCGGGTCAGCAGAGCTGAAATTAATGTGGTTCAGCTCCAGAGACGATGAAAAAGTGCCCCAAAACAGGGAGCACTGTGAAGTCTCGCTCAGCCAAAGCTGAAAGTCTAGGTGCTAAACAGGGGTAATATGCTAGTTGTAAACAGGGGGTAGAGAAAAAGAAAAGCCCAGATTGTTGCACACTATATGAAGTAATAGACAATTAGTGCAGTGATAAATTAAATGAACCTAAAAAATAGCTTTTAATAGATATTGGCTAAAATATGTGTAAGTAAGACAGGCATGCACATACAATAAACAGACAGGTGGTGCAGTTACCATCGCAAATTACTTTAAATTAAGTGAAGATCCACAATTGAATCAGCCTGAGGTAGACACTATGGGGCCTATTCTATAAGTATCCATAAAAAAAAATCGCTGGGCCAGTTACACCGCCAGTTTTTTGAGCGTTATTATCACGGTATTCAGAAAGCCTCGAATACCTGCGATAGCAAAATGCCCAAAACTGGCGAGAAGCCAGCGACGTGATGTTCGCCTTTCTCAAAAGGGCTCACCAGGCGACCTACTGCGATCTGGCTGGCGCATATCTCACTAGGGATCGCAAGATTTTAATTCAAATGTTACTACTAGTGTAGATGAGCAGGGGGTCTCTGAAGCTTCCGGTCCTGTGTTGATTCAGGTCCGGGGACCCCCTGCTTCCCGAGATACAGGCCCCGTTATGGGGTGCCGGTATCTCCTATGCATTTAAATGTCTTGCGTCACGTGACCGTGGCATTTAAATACATAGGAGATACCGGCACCCCATAATGATGCCTGTATCTCGGGAAGCAGGGGGTCCCTGGACCTCAAATCAATGAGGTTCTGCTCCGGAGACCCCCTGCTCACATAGACTAGAATTAACATTTTTATTAAAAGAGCTTCATTACCGTAGCGGCTAGACACTAAGGCAATGAAGGGGTTAAACCTCAATAGATTGTTTCTTGGGGCAGAGGGGGTGGATGAACGGGGTAGTAGTCCCAGGGTGGGTGGTTAGGCCTGCCTGGAAGGTTGCGGAGGAGTTAACCCCTTCACTACCATAGTAGTGGGAACCACTATGGTAATGAAGGGTTTAACCAGTCCCGCTACCAACCCTTCCTGGTAGACCTAAACATCCACCCTTGGCCCCCCTTCACCCAATCCCAATACCCCCAAGAAACGAAAATAGATACAACAACCCTACTACCCACCTCCTCTATCCCCAACAACCACCCCCCCCTCCAACACATATAGTACAGTCATGAGCAAAATTACTATTATCCACATATGGATTCTAGCTCATTTGCCGATTATAAAATAAAACATTAGCCAGTCAGCATACATAAAGTAAATAAAACTTTCTACTTACCCCTGCCATCATGAAGGGCATCCTCATCAGCATCCTCCAGGTCCATGTCCTCTGTTGCCAGCAATTGTACTTGGAAAAAATACAATCTAATGGCCCCTAACCCCTTAATCACCTTAGCGATAAATAACCGCTGTAGTAATTAAGGGGTTAACCCAAGCTTACCCGCTACCCACCTGAGAGGCCTAACCACCCACCCAAGGGCCACTATAACCACCCTTTACCTATTGATTGACACTGTGGTACATCATACCCATATAAAATGGACATGATAAGCCACAATAGCAGTCAATGGCCAACCTATAAAAAAAATCATCAAGCCGAAAAGTACACAACAATAAAAGAAATAAAAAGCCTAATAGATACATTTTGTTCATGTGTACTATCACCAAAACAGCAAAATAATTAAAATGATGTTATTCCAAAACATAAGAATACAATTAAATAAACACCTATTCAACCAATTCAAGAAATAAAAGCACTAGCCAATAAATAAATTAAATAAATAAAACCACTAGCCAACAAAAGAATTAATTAATTTAAACCGCTAAGCAACCCTAAAATGTACTAAAAACAAGCCATCCAAATTCCAAACAATTTAATCAAAACAATAAACAGAAATAGAAAAAATAATCAATTCTTAACCAGCATTTGCCAAAAAATGCATTGCCTATCACTGTATTTATCTGTACCCTAAAGGAGCATAGATTAATACATTAGCAGTTAATGGGCAAAGATTATTACATTAGCAGTTAATGGGCAATGAAAAACATAAAAATAAATGCAATCAGAAAACCTGAAAAAAGAAATGTACATACATTCAATATTTATCTTACCATTTGAAGTCTTCCCCCTCCGAATCCCGGCGTATCAGGAAGCTCTCGACCCGCGACATCATCACCCGCAATCCGTCTCCATCCTCCTTGAAGAACAGCATCAGGTACCAAAATCTTTTTTTTCATCTTCTTTCTCCTTCTATCTTCATCTGTCTTTATTTTCTTCTTTTCTTTAGTCTTCTATCTTCTTTCTTTCAATCCAAAACCCCATGGTAAAGCCAAAACGGATGTTGCCACATCGAGATCTTCCGCTAAAATTAGACGTATTGGCCCTTATATAGGGCCTGTGACGTCACATTTTAGGGTCAGATGGTACAGCTCCAATCCAATTGGATGCTGTATCATGTGACCGGCATTTTTTTTTTCTTTTAAGGATGTGACGTCATCTCCAAGGGAGGTACGTCACATCCTTAAAACCACATGGCTATTTCACATGGTATTACAGTCAATGGGATTGAAGACAATCCCATTGGCTCCTGTACCATGTGATATGTTCCATTAGTTAAAAAGGATGTAACATCACTTTAAGCAACTTCTCACCAGCCTCACACCAGGAAAACGTTTCCTGGCATGAGGATTTTGTGAGAAACTCGCCCTTCTAGAGCCGCGATAGGCCTCGATAAGCTAATCGATGCTACAAGAATTGCGCGAGTTTCAAAACCTGCCGATAAGTGGCTTATCGCCGCTCACCCAGTGATGTATTTTGGACGGCAGAAAAAATTGTCGATTTATGCCTTTATTGCCCACTTATCTCCTCTTACAGAATAGCAGTAGGCATTTTGGCTGAAAAGGCCTTGATAAGTGGCTTTTTGAGGCTTATAGAATAGGCTCCTATTAGTCTACTCACCATTATTACTGGGAGAAGTGACTGAATGTCACTGCAGTAAAGAGAACAGTTAGTGCATATAAAATAAGATTAGCTAAGGTTAAAAGAGGCAGCTGTCTCTAGGCTGGACTATACTGGCTAATATCTCCTACAGTAAATAGGTAAAGAGAGAGAAAAGTTTGGAGAAAAGTGAAGAAGAGATGGTACCGATATAGAGTGCTCTATCTGTAGTCAAGCTAAAATAAATCTCTCTCTTTTATGGAACACAAGATCCACGCATCTGTCTGTTTATTGTATGTGTATGTCTGTCTTATTTACACATCATATTTAAGTTAATTTCAATTAAAAGCTATTTTGTTTAGTATAATTTCCTTTATCACTACACTAATTGTCTATTATTTCATATAGTGTGCCACAATCCGGGGTTTTCTTTTTCTCAGATCCAGAGACACCTGCTTCACATCTATATTACAATTAACATGACCCAACTGAGAGCAAAAAACAGAGCACTGCACAAATGAAACCTTTATGTTCATACACAAAACCTCTATCTTCATGCAGCTTGATTTTTAATAAGTAGAAACCCATCATTATTTCTTGCAGTAGTAAATCAGTTAAACATAAGGCATGCACTGAAGAGTTAGAAACAGCAGAGCCTAACCCTATACAATTGTCAAAATCAATACAGTACATGCTGATGTAAAAAAGCTACCTCAATGAATACTGTAGGTGCTTAGCATTTAGCAATGTCAAAAAGATACCATGCAAGCAATGGTTGCTGCAAAATGATACATTGTGTATGGAAAACAAGAAGCAACATTTTGGTCCATTTGAGAGACTGTTGTTACAGTTAACAAACAACAATTAAGAGGTATCATTAATAACAAGAAGGCCCACACAGCAGTGTAACACAATGGATTTAGAAAACAATTTTTTTTCCATTAGGTTGATTTGGCTCCATTTGTTATGATGCTCATAAGGTGACATGAAGACATAAAAGCATTAAAAAGCATAAAAAAATTATAATAAAACAGTCTACTTGCACTTCCACTTTATGTACCATTTAGTGTTGCCTAAGATGGGTGGCACTTCTGGGATCGCTCATAGGGAAGCGATCCTGTGGTCGTGACCAGCCCCCACAGTGACATGAGCAGAAGTGGAGAAGGCTCCATTTCCGTTCACCATTCCAATAGAGCAGTGAACGCGATTGCCCCCCTCTCCAACCCTGACCTGCGATAACGTTTCCCCATGCGTACCCCTACCTGCTCTGCGCCTCGCCCCCCCTCCTCCCCACCCCTGCTCGACCCCAGCGTCAAATTATGTGCGGGGTCATGTGACATCACCTTGCCATGGTAACTTGACGTCACGTGACCCCGCGGCATCATTTGATGCCGGGCTACCAGGACGATGCGTCGTGGGAAGGTAAGTGTGTTATAGAGTCCTCGCGCGGTCCCCCATTTAATTTAAATGCCTGGGGGGAGAGCGTGGGACCTCTATAACCTCTGCCCCCCCAGAAAATCTTGCGCCCCCAGTTTGCGCATCGCTGCCCTAGACTATGAGCATTAATATCAGGACATTCCCTGCATGTCATAACTGCCCCTACTGTGGCAGCCCTCATAAGGGCACTGTAAGAGACGTGTTCAGAGGTACGCAATGGAGACTGTTTTAAGGTGAAATTAAAATAAGGCTTTATTGCGCCTGTTGCTTTAAACACAGCAAACATGTAAATCAGCAAACAAAATCCGCTCCACTCTGGAGTATATATACATTTGTGATCCAGTTCTCTCTAACTGCGTGGTTAGCCCAGCGATTCACCAGCCCAAATCATAGAGACATTCATATACTTAGATAGACCTAGATAATAGTCTTAAAAGAAAAGTCTTATCTGTTAGCTTGGTTGCTTCTTTGTTCTCCTGGTGTCCACACCGTGTGTGATAAGGCAATGTCAGGATCCAGGTATAGAAGTATTATCCCCTGTGTCTTGTTGTCAGCTTGCAGTCTCTTTTGGCAGGCTCAAGACATCTGTCTCCTTGTTCAGCCCAGTTGTGGACTAAGGAGTCTCCCTTCCTGTTTCAGAGGCAGGCTTTTTCTAACACCTGTAATCAGCCAGGTGGTGTTAGTTAATTGCCTACCAGCAGTTAACCACCACACTGCTGGATTAGAGGCACATTTGTGAACAGGGATAAGTCCTCTGTTACAGGCACCCTAAGGGTTAACAACTGTCTTGAAGACAAACACTGTTATTGCCTGGGAATTACTGATGAATTCAACACATTCAGTTCTGGAGGGCCCTTTAATGCAATGAAATGTGATGTGCACCCCAGTGCGTTATTGCATGCGCTGCAGCAGATCCCTCCAGCACTAAAGGTGTTTAAAAAGGTAGTTTAATCATTTCAACCATTTTATACGATGCAACATGACATTACTTTCTGGCCTGATTTTTCTTTCCTGTGACTGAGATTGAACTCAGCCATCACCTCCCCTGTCAGTATCAACACTGCCAACGGTTCTGTGAGCTGCAAGTTTCCCACTATCAGAACTAGGGGAATCCCATGCTTTGTTTCAGACTATACATTGTGGGTCTATGCTGGGATGCTCAAAACTAACCCCTGGTTGGACAGTAAAATGCTCCCATTTCCAGAATTCCTGGGCAATTCCCGTCTTCAAGGGCCACACACAGGTCAGGTTTTCAGGCTATCCCTGCTTCAGTACAGGTGGCAAAATCAGTGCCATTCGAAGTCTGCACCACCTGTGCTGAAGCAGGGATATTCTGAAAACCTGACCTGTTGGTAGCCCTTGAGGACTGGAGTTGCCCACCCCTGCGTTAACGCCTCTGAGCACTAGGCATCATACACTTAGAACTAAACTCTTTGTTAACTTCTTTAAATCTTGCTAAATGCCATTTGTAAGGCAATTAGTCATACTGAATTACACAGTATGTGAGTCACAATGCAATATTAATAAGGTTTATTTTAACCGAAAACTTGTGACAAGCAAAAAAAATCTAAGTTCCTTCTCTTTACTTCTTTAACTTGGTCAAAACAAATTGGCTGCAACTTGCTAATGAAAATAATTCAACTGCATGCTTGTAATATACGTGCCCTGTTAGTATGTTTGCATAAGTCACTCATTTGCCCCTTTGATATGCCTGCTATTTGTTACAGCAGAAGTTAAAACACTGCTATATCAGAGCATATCTGGAAACACATACAGTATACGCAAAAATAATAATACAATATTTCCCTTATACAGCATTGTATATAAAAGATTTCAGGCACCTCCAGTAAATCAACTTGGAATAGCCCATCCTGGTCACTTACTACAAAGAGGTAGTTTATCAAAGACATGATGCAGCAAGAATGCTAACAGGCAATGTATATGTAGTGCCGGACTGAGACCGGTCTGGACCGAGACACATATTTTGCCCCGGGCAGGCTAAAACTTTGTCGTCCCTCTTCCTGCAGCATCGCAATGTCACGTGGCAACACATTGCCATGACATGACACCACATGATGTCCGGTAGTCTTGGAAACGCGTCGCTACGTGATGTCGGGATACGGAAGGAGGAGGCGCAAAAAGGTAAGTGCAACATTCTTGAATTTTGGCCCCGCGCTGAGTTGGAGCCCACGGTGCCATTTGATGATGTCACGTCGGAGCAGTAGACATGGGACTCTGAGCGGCAGCGGGAGCAGCAAGGCACATTGACATTGATAAGGGCACTCGACTCCATGCCGCAACTCTATCAATGTCCTGTGTGGCTGACTGCCCTGGTTAATGTCCCATGCTGCTGCTGTCACCGCTCAGTCCCACTAGCACTCACCACTCCAACGCGCCATCTTTAAATGTCCTTCGATATTGACTCAGACATTTAAAGATTGAGCTGACACTAAACGCCCATGCAACGTGCATGCCCAACGCCGTGAGCGCGCCCGCACGCGCATCAGCGCATACTATATTACAAGCCTAAGGGAGAAGTCACAAGTAGAAAAGGGAAAGAAGCGAGTGTCTGGAGATGGGCTTTTTGATGTGCGCTTCAGGAGACCTGGGTTTACACATTGCACATCTTGGCTAGAGCATTATTAACGAGTTTTAGCAGCCTGATGATGTTACAGTAAATGGAGCCAAAGGTAGAAAATATACATAGCCCGGCAGCCGATTGCTACTGCAGCTCTATGAGAGATACGGGTACAGTCTGCACAGAAGAGGAGGATGTGTACTGCTTCAATCATTATAGTGAAATGCAATGAGTTTCAAGCAGAGGAGCCTGGTTCAAATCCTGGTGACCTTGGGCAAGTGACTTTACCTCCCTGTGCTTCTGGTACCCCAAATAGCTTGTAAGCTCTACGGTGCAGGAAGCTGTGCCTGCATAATTCTATGTACAGAGCTGTGAACACTGTCCGTGCTATACAAGAAACAAATATTATTATTTAGACCCTATATGCATGTTAGTTCACATGCATTTATTTGTGATTTCCCACTGTTTTCTTGTGTTCTCTGTATCACTAACTAAGTAACTAAAATAAGATGTTTGGATGTTGAATTTTGTCTCCCTGGATCAGTAATTGAGAACAAGTTATATTAAAGAAAGTGCCAGATATTTTGCTTGTTAAGATAGCTGTTTCAGCTTCATTTTAATGACTGATAGAAGGTGGTCTTAATACAGTGTGTATCTGTCAAGTTGCTTCACTGCACAGCCAGCATGGTAAGAGTCATGGATAATCATAACCTGGAATATTTATTAAAGATGGATTTAAAAATTACTTTTCTACTGTTACATATAGTAAACATTTGGTTCACAAAAATACTTTGTGAAGTGTTAGTCTTAAAGGAAACAGCAATGATATGGCAAAATTCCACTCAAATGTTCCCATGTGATCCAAATGTTTTTCTGTTTTATGCATCTGATGTCTTCACATAAAAAATCTGATGTGTTTGTCATAAAGGGATTAAGGGAGAGGGTGTCTGAAGAAGGAGAGTCCCAACAGGAAATCACAAAGCCTGCAAAAACCAACCCAGATAAGCAAGAAAGGGTGGAAGTCCCAAATACCAATTCTCCCACAATAGAGGAAGTGAAAATCGCACACAGATTTCCTCGGCTATCTATATTTTCCATCTGTATTGCATTGTAATTATATTGCAAAAATATTTTTTCAGCTACAAATCTGCTGCGAGAGCTTCAAACAATCTTTTCTCCTCCCCGTCGCACATTCTCCCGTTCTCACTGTTTCACAACTAACACAGCTCAGAGAGAGTGCTGTTTGTCCTCGCATAAAAACTGAGGCACCATGGGTAAAAAAAAACGCACTAGCTTTACAAAGAAATAAATCTGTGCACATGTTCCCACCCAATTTTACCCTAATTTTTCAGTTTGTTAAGTAGCAATCTAGAGTGGTTTGTCAGAAGCTAACATGCTAGTATACTCTTCTCGAAGTGATCGGCTTCACAGAAAGATGCTTGTTTGTAATATAAAACATGCAGGCAGAATATTTACTACCACAACAGCATGAGTATTACTGTACACCCAGTCCCAGAAAACAATAGTTTTAACCCTTTTGGAAAAACAAATAAAATACAATTGTAAAATAAATGTGATTGTCACAGGTTGTTAAAGGTGTGCACAAAAATATTTTAAGTGTGAACTGATCTAAGGGTCTGAACTCATCTAATGACAGCAAGGTATATTTGAACAGCCATGTGCATTTGTAAATGCAATATAGAGTAGTCAGATACCAAGGTCCATTGTTGTTTCAAATGTGATGCAGTACTGTATAATCTTGTACATGTTGTGATGCTGTTTAATACTCTGTAAGTATTGGAATGGTTAACCACTGTTTGAGGGTAAACTACTGTAGCTATAACTACAAGTTCCATTTAAAGAGCCTAATACCACTGGTATTGCAACCCAGAGATAAATAACCCTCAATGCTTATTTATTTTATGGAATGGTACCTAAAACAAGAAGCTATTCAGTATATGTATCACACTCATCCAAAATGCTGCTTTGGCCAACAAATATTACTATGCCCCTTGGAATACAAGACAATATGATATTTAATTCTGGAGAACCATTGCACTTTCTGGGGCCTAATCTGGTAGTCTCGATAACTGATTTATCGAGGATTTTGAGCAGCTATCGCACAAAAAAATCAAGTAGCGATTCAGAAAGCCTTGATAAGTGGGTTCAATCGCACGGCGAAAGCATTTTTTTTCCATTTCTGGTTCCCGGCCAAACACGCCATGCGGTGTGCACCGGTAAGCCCAAAATCACAATTTGTATAAAATTGTGCAATTCTAGTAGCCTCGATGATGTCATCGGGCTTTAGAATTGCGATTTTAGCCAAGATTCTTCTCGTCACAAAAAGTTGTCGTAAAGGGAAAGAGGGACTTAGAAGAAAAAATGCATTTTTTTTTCTGTATCGGATTGAAGCTGGGAGTCTCCGGAGCTGATACCCATTAGTACCAGCACAGGAGACCCCAGGCATCAATCCCATCAATACAAATACATTTACTGGCAACTTCATTACCTTAGCGGCTAACCGCTAATGCAATTAATCGCTTAACTACCAGTGCCAGGTTTATTGTGGGTAGCGGGGGTGGGTGAAGATGGTGTTTGGCCAATGGTTGGTGTTTAGGCCTTGCGGGGGGGGGGTTGCGGGAGGAGTTTACCCCTCCATTACCCTAGCGGTTGATACTGCTAAGGTAATGAAGGGGTTAACCCCTCCCGCTACCCACCCGGTAGGTATTAAACACCCACCAAGGGCCAAATGCCACCTTCACCCATCCTCTCTAACCAAAATAAACATTCAAAAACACAACAACCCTAATACCCACCTCCTCTACCCCCAACAATCCCCACCCCCCAACACATACAGTACAGTAACGCGCAAAATTACTATTATCCAAATATGGTTAATAGCTAATTTTCCCATTCTAAATAAAACATTAGCCAGCCAGCATAAATAAAGTAAATAATACTTGCACTTACCCCTGACAGGATGAAGGGCATCCTCATCATCATCCTCCAGGTCCATGTCCTCCGTTGATAGGAACAGAACAATACAAATACAATCTAATGGCCCCTAAACCCTTAATCACCTTAGCGGTTAATAACCTCTATAGTAATTATGGGGTTAACCCCTCCCTCACTACCCACCTGGGAGGCCTAACCACCCACCCCAGGGCCACTATCCCCACCCTCTACCCATTGATTGGCACAGTGATACATCATACCTATATAATATGGGCATGATAAGCCAGTATAGCAGTCAATGGGTAATCGGAAAAAAAAATCAACAAGCCCAAAAATACACAACAATAAAAGAAATACACAAGCACCTAAACACCACAAGAATAAAAGAACTAAAAAAACTAAACTAAACATCAATAAAATTAATCTAACACTAAAACACCAAAAGAATAAAAAATGTTATCCCAATAAACAATTAAATAAACAGCTAACCCAGGGGCTTTTTATGCCGAGCCCCCCTTTTCATCCATGAAATTTCTTGGGCCCCCCCTGCCTGATGTAATCAATCACATGAAAAAAAAAAAAAACCTTTATTAAACGGTATACAGTGTAAATACAAATACAGATCAGCCCCGTTATAGCTTAGTCCTCGGGGCCACCCGATCTGACCGCGCTATAACCGGGGTCGCGCTGTGAGTGTGCTGTGTGCAGTGAGTGTGTGCAGTGAGTGTGTGCTGTGAGAGTGTGCTGTGAGTTTGTGCAGTGTGTGCGCAGTGTGCTGTGAGTGTGTGTAGTGTGCTGTGAGTGTGTGTGCAGTGTGCTGTGAGTGTGTTGTGAGTATGTGCAGTGTGTTGTGAGTGTATGCGCAAAAAACACATACACCCAATCACAACCAACACAGGCACAACACACACACACTCAATCACAACCAAACACAGACACACACACTCAATCACAATACACACTCAATCACAACCAACACAGGCACAACACACACAAACTCAATCACACCACACACACTCAATCACACACACAAAATCATGTCACAGATTTCACCTGGGGGGAGGAAGTACTACTGTAAGCCTCCTGTACCTCCTGTCCCCCATGCTGCTGAAAACTGGGACGGGTAACACAGGAGGAGGAGGGGATGTCTGTGTGCAGGGAAGGAAAGCCAATCCCCTCTGACCAAGAGCAGAGAAGCAGCCTCAGCATGGAGCTTCTGGCCGCCCTTGCAAAGCTCTGCCCGCCCCCAGGTTTCCCCGCACGCAGCCCACGCCCCCCTAAGTTATCTTGTGCCCCCTTGTTTGCGCACCGCTGACCTAACCAACAGAACAAGAAAATAAATGAAACCTCTAACCACCAAACAATTAAATAAATTAAACAGCTAACCAACAAAACAATTAAATAAATTAAACCCCTAACCAATCCTAAAATATAATAGAAACAAGCCCTACAAAGACATAACAATTTAGTCAAAACAATAAACATAAATAGAAAAAATAACAATCAATTGTAAACAAGCATTTGCCAAAAAATGCATTGTCTGTCACTGTATTTATCTGTACCCTAAAGGTTCACAGATAATACATGAGCAGTCAATGGGCAATGAAAAACATAAAATGAAAAAAAATACAATAAAAAAACTATGAAAAAAGAAAATGACATACATTTAATATTTGTCTTACCTTTAGAAGTCTTTACCCTCCAAATCCCAGCGTATCAGGAAGCTCTCGACCCACGTCATCTTCCATCTTCTTCTGTAATTATTTTCTTCTTTTCTTATAATCCAAACCCCATGTTAAATCCAAAATGTATGTTGACTCATCGGCATCTTCAGCTAAAATGAGATGGAACAGGCCTTACTTATATAGGGCCTGTGATGTCACATGTTAGGGTCAGATGGTCCAGGTCCAATCCAATTGGGCTCTGTACCATGTGACTGGCTTTTTTTTTATTTTAAGGATGACGTCATCTCCAAGGGAGGTACGTTATATCCTTAAAGCCACATGGCAGATATCACATGGCACTACAGCCAATGGGATTGAAGACAATCCCATTTGTTCCTGTACCATGTGATAGGTTCAATTTGTTTGAAAGGATGTGACATGATCCCTTAAAGGGATGTCACTTTAAAAAATGGAACATATCACATGGTACAGGAATCAATGGGATTGTCTTCAATCCCATTGGCTGTAGTGCCACGTGATATCTGCCATGTGGTTCTAAGGATATAAGGTACCTCCCTTGGAGATGACGTCATCCTTAAAAAATAAAAGCCAGTCACATGGTACAGAGCCCCATTGGATTGGACTTGGACCATCTGACCCTAAAATGTGACACAAAAGGCCTTCTATAAGGCCTGTTCAATCCGTTTTGGATTTAACATGGGGTTTGGATTACAAGAAAAGAAGATTAGAGAAAAGAAGAAAATAATTACAGAAGGAGATGGAAGAAGATGGAAGAAGATGGAAGAAAGAAGATTTTTTTTTACTTGATGCTGATCATTGCGGCGGATTGTGGTGGATGACGTCGCGGGTCGAGAGCTTCCAGATATGCCAGGATTCAGAGGCTGAAGACTTCTAAAGGTAAGAAAAATATTGAATGTACGTCATTTTCCCTACGCATTTAAATGTCCCACGTCATGTGACCGGGACTTTTAAATGCATAGGAGTTACCGGCACCCCATAACGGGGCCTGTATCTCGGGAAGCAGGGGTCCCCGAACCTGAAATCAAGGCGATTCTGCTCCGGAGACACCCTGCTCACGTACACTAGTATTTAAATTTTATTAAAACACTCTGATCACTGGCGAGATATGTGCAGGTAGAAGGGGCTCTCTCTGTGCAGCTTGCAGCAGATCGCACGGCGAGAAATTTGGGAGGTTGAGATTAGTTTTTCTGCCTCGATAAGCGGTTTAGTCATTTTCAGCTGCATGGTTTGAGTTGGGTTCAGATTCTATCTGATTACGTGATAACTCAACTGACAAACAAACAGAGAACATGCCAAACCCTGCGATGTAGCAGCGAAATAATCAAGGCTACTAGAATAAGCCCCTCTGTCTTTTTGCTTTATCAAATTCCAAAGACAAGCCACAATTCATATTTTTTTTAATGCAGTTTCAAAGGATCCTTTGATTGCGTTGATGAAATGGTCTTTGAAATCAAATAATTGTATTTTTCAATGAGGATGATGAATGAAGTTCAGGCTGGCATCTCTTTATTATCTATGCTTTATAGTTTATAGTACAGACACTGCATGCATTCCATAGTATTTAGTGATGCTGAATGTGACACAGAAGGTCAGAGTTTTATACATATTCTACAGTATCAGGACCTCTTCAGCTCTGGTTTTCTACATTTACTTACTAAATAGCATTCTAGCACAAAGCATATGCTTAAAAAGCCATATGGACATATCTTTGAAAATGAGATTCACAAATGTGTACTATACAGTAGCTATATGTTCTCAGCTCATTCTGTCTGTCCTACAAAAGAATGGGTATTATTATTATTTGACTGCAATATATTGTAGCATTTAACAAGCATATTGGCATCAGCTATATACAGTAGAAGATATTGGCAGGAGTGGCACGCCCATAAGAAGAAGGCCCCATCATCCTGGCTGTTGTCACTGTCACATATAGGTGGAGGTAGTCATTGGCTAATTTGGTCGAAAGGTCATCTATTTTTATTAATGATACTCCTCCTGTACCGCAATAGATTTATGTTGTTTAAATACCATTTACTGCTGCTAAGGCTGATAATGTGTTGAAAAAAACAAACATTTTTTTTCAACTGCATTGATCTACATTGAAGAAATATCAAAGGCATTTTAAAGGTATCTTAACAACCAGAAGAGTATAGATACAGAAAACAATAAAAATAACAAAAATACGTATAAACTCTGTTGCTCATATCTTCAATGTGGTGCTGTCTATTTGTCCTGGATTTCGCAAGGGGGTAGTCATGGAGAATTTGGGGGGAAAAGACTGAAGGGGTAGAGAGGGCTCCATGTGCCCCCCTCCCAACTCCTCCCCACCACTTCACAAGTAGTATCCTTGCACACTAAGAGATTGACACCTTGCCAGATTCAAAAACATACATACAAATAAAGTGCTATCAACCAGCATATTTAGAAAGCATTTTATATCACTCAATAGATATCTACCGCCACTGCCCTCTGTTGTAAGGTCTCCTTGCGCTGGTGTGTAGATGCTAAGTGCTGGTGCACATGCCCTCTCGCGTCTACTTGTGGGTTGCGCTGATCGACCCTCCATTGTTATGGAGATGTATGCAGGGGATTACCAGGATCCTTGGAACACGCTACTTTGTTCTCAAAGACCACCCTACGCGTTTCGCAAAGCCTGTGTTTGCTTCCTCAGGGGAGAAAGTGACACCAGCACGAGGAGACCTTAACAAGGAGGACTGTAACGATGAGAGAAGAAATCCCTTGAGTGATACAACACGTTTTCTCTATGTGCTGATTGATAGCAATTTATTTGTGAGTATTTTATCCCCTTACAATTTTTAAACTTTAAATATTAAAATAATCTGTACCATTGAGTGTTTTTGCTTTTTTAACCCACTACAGCACTTCTACATTTTAAGAGTTTGGGAATACCCTTTTTTTTTTTTTTTTTTTAAAAGGCACCCACCACAAATCAACAAGATATTTATTTAACAGGGACTCCTCTTCCTTAATGTTTTGTTTATGTCTAAAGCACTTATTCCCATGATCTGTTATTTATATTATCTGTTATTTATTCGATTACCACATGTATTACTACTGTGAAGCGCTATGTACATTAATGGCGCTATATAAATAAAGACATACAATACAATACAACTACAATAAGGAGGACTTTTTAAAATATATTTTTAGATAATTGTGATGTACTGTATATACATACATATATATGTGTGTGTTTGTATTACAGTATGCCTTTATTCCATGAAATGAGGCGTCTCCTTTGATGTTCTTTCTTCTTTTGTTAAGCATCTAACCAAGATATCATGTTTGTTTTGGCCCAAAACAAAAATAATCAGTCAACAAATAATCTAATTGATACCAATACAACTCCTAGAGCTCTTCACCAAAGCAGTTGAAAAATTCTTTGGCAATGAATGTTATTTTAACCATTTTTTCCTCAATATTTCCAATATCAAATAAGGTCAAAGTAATGAAATAAGGTCATCAGAACACAATAAGTTCAAGTGGCAAAAGTAATAAGACAGAGGGGTAATTTTTCAAGAGAGGAAGAGATAGAATAATTAAGGATTTTTCTTAGGTACTTACAGATACACTGTCATAATTGCATGAGTAATGAGACTCAATATCAAAGTCTGTGAAGTTTAGGAAGACTCTGTGTCCAAAGTCAACTCGAATCACCCAAGAGCATTCTGTGTTATTATCATAAGGTCTTGGGTAGTTTGGAGAATGGATGTCCCCACTGGAAGCTTGAAACACTCCACCACAACCTAAAAATAATATGTAAAATAACTATTAAAAAGTTTTTTCTAAATAATAGTAAACGTCTAAAACTATTAAAAAATATAAAACGAAAAGAAGACAGCCCGGCTCCCATAGCATAATACTGTATTTTAATAGTGGTATATGCTGATGGATTACGGACACTTACAATAAACAAAGTGAATAAAATCAGTGGTTAAAAGGTCTTTAACATCACCCACAGGACCCTCCGTTTGCCGATCCACGTGTAAACTATTAGTTTAACATGAATCCAGGGTGATCTACATGACCATGCTAATAGTATACATATTTTATCGCCTAGATCTGTACAATGTGATAAGTACTCAGGGTACCTCCAGTTATTTCATGCCAAGTAGCATTAAATCCTTTGCCACTAACATATGCATCAGTCTTGAATCGAACTGTCGCTGTATTTCCTGTACTAGAGACTTGTAGCGGATTCCCGGGAGATCGAGGTGCACACAACTGGGCCAGTCTTGGTGAGGATGATTCAGGGCCGCCATAAATCTGAAATTATGAAGAGGAATTGGAAATGTAACAAACTTTGGCAAAAAACATATGGCTATTTTATACAGTATACCAGGACGCTTCATCTAGTTTTCTAAAGTGGCCGGATCTGAAAAGGTTTAGGAGCAGAAGGGACACAAGCTCATTGTAATTTAATATGACATAGAAAAATGATTATATTTAAACATTTCACAAGTATTTATAAAATCTGTACCATATACATTTACATGAACGGAATTGACATGAACTTAAATTACAAGTGAGTGTCATGGTGAAAAACTGCACATAGATACTTACTCAACTGGTTTGAAATTACCAGGGACAGTCCAAGGGCCACATTAAGGCCATTTATGAGCTTGATTTGGCCCGTGGATCATCAGTTGAAGAGCACTGCTATATATTATATATTTGTAGTGGTGTAACATGACATGCATTAATTTATAGTAAAACTATATTATGACGTATTGAAAGTACATAACATATGCATTTTTTCTGCCTGACTATATCGTTTATATCAAATAGGTTACCACCAAGAAATGTTTCTGTAGTGTTGCCAGAAATCTGTTTTAACCCGGCTGTACTACTTTTGTAGATCTCTAGAGCTGTCGGAGTGGATTTTTGCTCCTTCTGTTGTCTTTTGGAGATTTACTGATTCTCCCCATGTGCTACACCTTTTCCCCCAATGTGGTGGGAGACTGGATGAAACTAGCACAGTTGGAGTGAAGGAAAGGCTGTCATGGGAGCTGTCAGTATGCACAGCAGGGAGGAGCTGGAGGTTCTCATCATACAATCTGATCCTTTATTCTCCTCTCATTCATTGCCTCTCAGCCGCACGGCACGTGGCTGTGTGTGAGGAAATGCAAGTGTGGATCCCGTTACCAATGGGAACCCCAAGGATGTTTTTGGTTACTTACCTTCTTCTTGAACAGCTCATCTGGCAGAGCAAGAGAGCAAAGGAAAGAGCCCGAGTTGAAATACACTATTGCAGTTGCTAAAAATATGTTGTGGTCTGTGACTGAGGTGCTTAAGGATGTAACTATCTGGACTCATTCTACAAATGTATTCATTATGCAATTATGCAAAGAAAAAGGTAAACAAAATAGTTTAGGAACTTTGAAAAGGAGAGGCAGTCAGTACATACTGTAGGCAACTGCACAATGCTACTTTAAACTCAAAATACATTGTGTCTGTAATTACTGTATTTTTGTTATTGTGATTCATAGTTTTGCACAGTCTGCATAACAGGATGCCCATTGCCCAACCTATTTTCCTAGTGTCTTCGGATATCCACCCTATGCGTAAAAAGGCGGAAAGTTTGGGGAAAAAAAACATTTTATCACTGAATGCTTTACCTATCCTTGGGTTTACATGAATTCTTGTATTCTATATAGATCATGAGTCATGTCCGCTGTAAGTACTGAGGGTTAAATAATATTTAAAGTGATCCTGAATTGGGATCTTCAATGAGGAACAGCCCATGATGATACATGAGCTATTATACTGTGCCTGTGAGTAAGGTACTTTATTTCCATGTGCCTACTGATTGTCTGCATACAGCATAGCATGCGTTCACAGATATGCAGTGCTCCATAAAAAATAGGGTCATTTTTAATTTGTGTTTGTTCATGTGAATATTTAAACTATGACTCAGAAACCACAAAACTCTGCCAAAGAGAGCTTTGTGAATGTGCAGCTGCAAAACATATTTTTTACTATCTGAATGAGGAAGGAAAACACAAGACCCCAAAAATGTAGGGGCTGTTGGCACCGCAGGGTCCTGCAAAACCAGAGCTCCATATACTGTAGAATTCTGTAAACCAATTCATGCTAAATAGAGCCTAATTTGTATGTTTAGTATTCCACTTATAATCACAAAGCCACGCTAATCAAAAGACATAGACATTAGCTTGTTCTGAATAGTACAGTTGCAAGTACAGTATAAGACAGGAGTCTGCAGCCTTTCAAGGAAGACAAGACTCTTTTTTTAGTTTTTTCTTTGACCAAAATATTTAGTCACAACACATGCGAATATACCCCCACAAACACATACAGTACATATACTGTACACACCCTCTGACTGTCCCCCTCTCCCCCCTCCTCTCACTTAATCCCCCCAAAACTCAATCCCCCCACATACTGTACTCAATTCTCCCCCCCCCCCCCCCCCACCACAATTCAAGAATTTTACCTTGTGGCCTGGTGACAGGCTACTCTAGCAATTACAGAATTTTGGCCCAAGTTCTGGCGCCCCACACCGACAAGGTAAACAAGCAGGGGAGAGAAGGATTGGCCACAGAGTGAGGCCCCAACAGAGTCACCTGTATTTACTCAAAGAACCGCATGCAGCTCGTGAGCCAAGGGTTGCAGACCCGTGGAATAGGAGAATGGATTTTAGAGTTACCCAAATCATCCCCACAGAAATATTTTAAAAAAACTAAGGGGATATCTATCAAGTGTCGCAAAGTGGAGCCTTGGTTCAAAACGGGTGCAAACTGTCAATGTATCCATGTAATTTGCTCCCCTTGCACTATTGAGTGTTTTGGGGGAGTCTCTTCTGGCCGTACCACTGAAGAAGCTCTAGAAGACATGGGTTCCTTGACCAGTAATTTTGACCCTTATGTGAATGCTGCTTCTTTTCTCTCTTTCACTTTTTATGCATTTCCTAAACATTAGCCACTTAAGCAGTCTCCTGTTTGTAGGTTATGCAAGTATTCAGGAGACTAAAAATACGATCATAAGCAGCATGGTTTCCATTTCAAATATGTATTATTTCTGACCCTATCTTTAAAAAGATTCAGTTCCCTCGCCCTTGTCTCTAATAATGCCAATAATATTGAAGGCTTTCTGCAACCCATGCGGCAAAAGTATCAGGTGACAAAGCGCTGTAAGAGCGCGAAACATGTTAGTGGAACACTTTGTCCTCACCTGTATATTCATGTGGGCCACATTAATGGATTAAAAACGTGGTCCACGGCATATTATCGTTTGGTCCCCGCTTTTTGTTCCTGTGCTTTCCTGGTTCCCTGCGTCCATCCGGATCAACAAGGAACTTTTTATCTACACTTACTGCTACAGGAGATGCACGCTAAATAGAGCTGGCAGATAGTTACATACTGTGAGTACACAGTGAATACACTTGCTCGAGTGTTTTTATTAATTAAATTGTGTTGCACTATATGTTTTCTTTTTTCTTTACATATGCTGCTCATTTCAAATTTAGATTCCCAGTGACTTTCCACCTTGGAGAGGATTATTGCGCTTTGTGTCCTCCCCCCATACTGTGAGTACAACCTTCATTATCAAGATTTATCCATTACTGTGGTTTAAGGATTATATGAGTACTGACTGCAATTAGTTGTCCACTTGTACAATAGGGGAACAGAAGCTACTGTTACCACCATCAAGTTTATTGGATGACCAGTATATACTCACTCACTGATTGTGACCACATAGCTCTTTTTCTCTTTCAAGATTATGTGAATTGCATTGACTTTGTTTGGGTGCTGTGGTTTGAGCACTAGTGGAGAATCAGTGGTCTCTTTTTCAATCTTCAATATCAGGTGAGTCCAGGGAAATTGTAAATCTTTGTTTTTAAATATTTAAAAATATTAATTGTTATGGAAATACTTGAAGGAGACATGTTAACAGGTAGGAAGTTTGCAATATGCTAACTTTTGTATTCAATATACGGTTTTGTGGTTCATTGTGTCTCTTGCATTGTTTAATTAGGGAATTTATTCAGCCCCAACATATACTGTATATTATAATTTTATGTCACATTACACATACATAAACCCTAAGGTATTTAATAGTTATTTGTTTAGTGATCCCGTGAAAAAGGCTAATGAATTTTTAGAATCATTACTTTGGCCTACATTAATTACAATATTACATGGTAATATATATATATATATTTTAAATCTTACACATCGCTGAAGCAGTATGCAATACCATATGTAAAAGTCTCTTCCCCTTAGATTTTTTCATGTCATTTGGTGCTAGTCATCCAGAGAAAAAGTAATTTGCTCAAAGTCACAAGGAGCTCGCAAAGGGATGCAAATCAAGTTCACCCACTGCAAAGGTAATGATGACCACTAGGCCACTCCTCCTCAATAATTAACAATAGCAATTAGTAAAAAGACAAATGTCAATTTTTTGCTTTGCAATTACGAGGAAGATATGAATCAAGTATCACACACTGCAGCATTACTCCAGGCACTATGCGCAAATTGCGTCACTGTTGACTCCGCGTGTGGGAGATACACAGTTCCTGCTACTAGGGTGTGGTATGAATACCTGTTAGGGTCAGGAGAGCTGAGCTGATCTGCGGGGGTATGGAGATCAGGACAGGCTTAGGTTCTTTCTGTGAGCTTCTTCTCAGGGTGCTTAGCGCCTCAAGCAGTAGTCGGCTCCAGGGTGTTCGGAGATCAGTCCCCACTATTGCACACTTCTTCCCTCCTGCCCAGGGACTGACACTTAGACAGGAGTATGTTGAACAAGGGTCTTTATTCTGGCAATCACTGCAGATGTTCTTCATACAGCGGTGCAGGGTCTCAGAGGCTCCAGGCCTCTGGTTGATGCTTGCCCCAGATAGTACAGGGCATCTGTTGGGTACCAATCAGATGTTCCCCCCAAGGGCAGGGGTTGAGCATGCTCATCCCGGATGGGAGAGACTCACAGCTCTACTGCTCTCTTCCTCCTCCAGAGCAGGACGGACTAAATTTGGCACTGCCTCTCATCAGTAACCAGAAGGGGCTATACCTAGGGTGACCACCCGTCCCCCTTTTGCCGGTACAGTCCCGGTTTTTCGGGAGCTGTACCGATTTTCTGTGTGTACCGGAAATGTCCCGGATTTTCCTCAATGTGTCCCCATTTTAATTTTTTTTGTCCCCGGCGTTGCGCGAGTAAGCTGCGGTGCGCTGTGCGCTGTGCGCGAGTCTGCGGCGGCGCGGAGGAGGAGACTGCAGCAGCCCGGCTGGTAAGTATTTTTTTTTTTTTAATGCCAACCCCCCCCCCCCCCGGCAGTTTCCTACCTTGTTGGCCAATCCCCAGCGTCCCGGCATTAAGCCCCGCCCCCCGGCATCATCTTTCACCAAGGACCGGCATGTGGAATGGATGGAAGGAAGGGTGCCTGGGGGCGGGGCTTCCGCTTCCTGCGGCAGAGCACACGTGGTGTGTGTCTCTGCCCACGGCTCCTGGCTCTTCTGCGCGGTGTTTCCCCCCCTCTGCCCGCCCGGGGGGATAGGAGGTGGGTTTTTTATCCTTTGCCCCCTGTCCTGGCGCTCCCTTCCCCCCCCCCCCTGTCCCCTTGGTTCGGGAGATGGGCGCGGGGGCTGGCAGTGGTGGCTGCGCGGTGTTCCCCCATTCTGCCCCGGGAGCCCGTGGCTGCCCTCCAGGGGAGGGGGGGCGGCGGCAGTTTACCTTTGTGTCCCGGCGCTCCTATCCCCCCCCCCCCTAGGTGCGGGAGATGGGCGCGGGGGTGGGTGCAGGGGGAGGCGGAGAGCCACCTGCTCGTGGCTGCCTCTGTACTCCAGTCTGTGTGTGTGTGTGTGTGTGTGTGTGTGTGTGTGTGTGGTGTGTGTACCAGTGTCTGTGGTGTGTGTGTGGTGTGTGTACCAGTGTCTGTGTGTGTGTGTGTGTGTGTGTACCAGTGTCTGTTTGTGTGTGACCAGTGTACGTGTGTGTGTGTGTGTGTGTGTGTGTGTGTGTGTGTGTGTGTGTGTGTGTGTGTGTGTGTGTGTGTGTGTGTGTGTGTGTGTGTGTGTGTGTGTACCAGTGTGTGTGTGTGTACCAGTGTGTGTGTGTGTGTGTACCAGTGTGTGTGTGTGTGTGTGTGTGTACCAGTGTGTGTGTGTGTGTGTGTACCAGTGTGTGGTGTGTGTGTGTGTGTACCAGTGTGTGTGTGTGTGTGTGTGTGTGTGTGTACCAGTGTGTGTGTGTGTACCAGTGTGTGTGTGTGTACCAGTGTGTGTACCAGTGTGTGTGTACCAGTGTGTGTGTGTACCAGTGTGTGTGTGTGTGTACCAGTGTGTGTGTGTGTGTACCAGTGTGTGTGTGTGTGTGTGTACCAGTGTGTGTGTGTGTACCAGTGTGTGTGTGTACCAGTGTGTGTGTGTACCAGTGTGTGTGTGTGTGTGTGTGTGTACCAGTGTGTGTGTGTGTGTGTGTACCAGTGTGTGTGTGTGTGTACCAGTGTGTGTGTGTGTGTACCAGTGTGTGTGTGTGTGTACCAGTGTGTGTGTGTGTGTGTGTACCAGTGTGTGTGTGTGTGTGCCAGTGTGTGTGTACCCGTGTCTGTCTCCCCCTCTCCCTCCCCCTCTCTCCCTCCCCCTCACCCTCACCCTCACCCTCTCACCCTCTCACCCTCTCCCTCTCTGTCCCTCTCTCTCTCTCTGTCTCTGTCTCTCTCACCCTCTGTCTCTCTCACCCTCTGTCACCTTCTCTCTCTCTCTCTCTGTCACCCTCTCTCTCTCTGTGTCACCCTCTCTCTCTCTCTCTCTGTGTCACCCCCTCTCTCTCTCTGTGTCACCCCCTCTCTCTCTCTCTCTCTCTCTCTCTGTGTCACCCCCTCTCTCTCTCTCTCTCTCTCTCTGTGTCACCCTCTCTCTCTGTGTCACCCTCTCTCTCTCTCTCTCTCTCTGTGTCACCCTCTCTCTCTCTCTCTCTCTGTGTCACCCTCTCTCTCTCTCTCTCTGTGTCACCCTCTCTCTCTCTCTGTGTGTCACCCTCTCTCTCTCTCTGTGTGTCACCCTCTCTCTCTGTGTGTCACCCTCTCTCTCTCTCTGTGTCACCCTCTCTCTCTCTCTGTGTCACGCTCTCTCTCTCTGTCACGCTCTCTCTCTCTCTGTCACGCTCTCTCTCTCTCTGTCACGCTCTCTCTCTCTCTGTCACGCTCTCTCTCTCTCTGTCACGCTCTCTCTCTCTCTGTCACGCTCTCTCTCTCTCTGTCACGCTCTCTCTCTCTCTGTCACGCTCTCTCTCTGTCACGCTCTCTCTCTCTCTCACCCTCTGTCTCTCTCACCCTCTGTCTCTCTCACCCTCTGTCTCTCTCACCCTCTGTCTCTCTCACCCTCTGTCTCTCTCACCCTCTCTCTGTCTCTCTCACCCTCTCTCTGTCTCTCTCACCCTCTCTCTGTCTCTCTCACCCTCTCTCTGTCTCTCTCACCCTCTCTCTGTCTCTCTCACCCTCTCTCTGTCTCTCTCACCCTCTCTCTGTCTCTCTCACCCTCTCTCTGTCTGCCTCTCTCTCTGTGTCACCCTCTCTCTCTCTGTGTCACCCTCTCTCTCTCTCTGTGTCACCCCCTCTCTCTCTCTCTGTGTCACCCCCTCTCTCTCTCTCTCCTCTGTGTCACCCTCTCTCTCTCTCTGTGTCACCCTCTCTCTCTCTCTCTCTCTCTCTGTGTCACCCTCTCTCTCTCTCTCTGTGTCACCCTCTCTCTCTCTCTCTCTCTCTCTCTCTCTCTCTCTCTGTGTCACCCTCTCTCTCTCTCTGTGTCACCCTCTCTCTCTCTCTGTGTCACCCCTCTCTCTCTCTCTGTGTCACCCTCTCTCTCTCTCTCTCTCTCTCTCTCTCTGTGTGTCACCCTCTCTCTCTCTCTCTCTCTCTCTCTCTCTGTGTCACCCTCTCTCTCTCTCTCTCTGTGTTCACTCTCTCTCTCTGTGTCACCCTCTCTCTCTCTCTGTGTCACCCCCCTCTCTCTCTCTTTGTGTCACCCCCTCTCTCTCTCTCTGTGTCACCCCCTCTCTCTCTCTCTCTGTGTCACCCTCTCTCTCTCTCTCTCTCTCTCTCTGTGTCACCCCTCTCTCTCTCTCTCTGTGTCACCCTCTCTCTCTCTCTCTGTGTCACCCTCTCTCTCTCTCTGTGTCACCCTCTCTCTCTCTGTGTCACTCTCTCTCTCTGTGTCACCCTCTCTCTCTCTGTGTCACCCTCTCTCTCTCTCTCTCTGTGTCACCCCCTCTCTCTCTCTCTGTGTCACCCCCTCTCTCTCTCTCTGTGTCACCCCCTCTCTCTCTCTCTGTGTCACACCCCCTCTCTCTCTCTCTCTCTGTGTCACCCTCTCTCTCTCTCTGTGTCACCCTCTCTCTCTCTCTCTCTGTGTCACCCTCTCTCTCTCTCTCTCTCTCTGTGTCACCCTCTCTCTCTCTCTCTCTCTCTCTCTCTCTGTGTCACCCTCTCTCTCTCTCTGCGTCACCCTCTCTCTCTCTCTGTGTGTCACCCTCTCTCTCTCTCTGTGTCACCCTCTCTCTCTCTCTCTGTGTGTGTCACCCTCTCTCTCTCTCTCTGTGTGTCACCCTCTCTCTCTCTCTCTCTCTCTCTGTGTCACCCCCTCTCTCTCTCTCTGTGTCACCCCCTCTCTCTCTCTCTCTCTCTCTCTGTGTCACCCTCTCTCTCTCTCTGTGTCACCCTCTCTCTCTCTCTCTCTCTCTCTCTCTCTGTGTCACCCTCTCTCTCTCTCTCTCTCTCTCTGTGTCACCCTCTCTCTCTCTCTCTCTCTGTGTCACCCTCTCTCTCTCTCTGTGTCACCCTCTCTCTCTCTGTGTCACCCTCTCTCTCTCTCTGTGTCACCCCCTCTCTCTCTCTCTGTGTCACCCCCTCTCTCTCTCTCTGTGTCACCCCCTCTCTCTCTCTCTCTGTGTCACCCTCTCTCTCTCTCTGTGTCACCCTCTCTCTCTCTCTCTCTGTGTCACCCTCTCTCTCTCTCTCTCTCTCTCTCTCTCTCTGTGTCACCCTCTCTCTCTCTCTGTGTCACCCTCTCTCTCTCTCTGTGTCACCCTCTCTCTCTCTCTGTGTCACCCTCTCTCTCTGTGTCACCCTCTCTCTCTCTGTGTGTCACCCTCTCTCTCTCTCTCTCTCTCTCTCTCTCTCTGTGTGTCACCCTCTCTCTCTCTCTCTCTCTCTGTGTGTCACTCTCTCTCTCTCTGTGTGTCACCCTCTCTCTCTCTCTGTGTCACCCTCTCTCTCTCTCTGTGTCACCCTCTCTCTCTCTCTGTCACGCTCTCTCTCTCTCTGTCACGCTCTCTCTCTCTCTGTCACGCTCTCTCTCTCTCTGTCACGCGCTCTCTCTCTCTGTCACGCGCTCTCTCTCTCTCTGTCACGCGCTCTCTCTCTCTGTCACGCGCTCTCTCTCTCTGTCACCCTCTCTCTCTCTGTCACCCTCTCTCTCTCTCTCTGTCACCCTCTCTCTCTCTCTCTGTCACCCTCTCTCTCTCTCTCTGTCACCCTCTCTCTCTCTCTCTGTCACCCTCTCTCTCTCTCTCTGTCACCCTCTCTCTCTGTCACCCTCTCTCTCTCTCTCTGTCACCCTCTCTCTCTCTCTCTCTGTCACCCTCTCTCTCTCTGTCACCCTCTCTCTGTCTCTCTCACCCACTCTCTGTCTCTCTCACCCACTCTCTGTCTCTCTCACCCACTCTCTGTCTCTCTCACCCACTCTCTGTCTCTCTCACCCACTCTCTGTCTCTCTCACCCACTCTCTGTCTCTCTCACCCACTCTCTGTCTCTCTCACCCACTCTCTGCCTCTCTCACCCACTCTCTGCCTCTCTCACCCACTCTCTGCCTCTCTCACCCACTCTCTGCCTCTCTCACCCACTCTCTGCCTCTCTCACCCACTCTCTGCCTCTCTCACCCACTCTCTGTCTCTCTCACCCACTCTCTGTCTCTCTCACCCACTCTCTGTCTCTCTCACCCACTCTCTGTCTCTCTCACCCACTCTCTGTCTCTCTCACCCACTCTCTGTCTCTCTCACCCACTCTCTGTCTCTCTCATCCACTCTCTGTCTCTCTCACCCACTCTCTGTCTCTCTCACCCACTCTCTGTCTCTCTCACCCACTCTCTGTCTCTCTCACCCACTCTCTGTCTCTCTCACCCACTCTCTGTCTCTCTCACCCACTCTCTGTCTCTCTCACCCACTCTCTGTCTCTCTCACCCACTCTCTGTCTCTCTCACCCACTCTCTGTCTCTCTCACCCACTCTCTGTCTCTCTCACCCACTCTCTGTCTCTCTCACCCACTCTCTGTCTCTCTCACCCACTCTCTGTCTCTCTCACCCACTCTCTGTCTCTCTCACCCTCTCTCTCTCTCTCTGTCTCTCTCACCCTCTCTCTCTCTCTCTGTCTCTCTCACCCTCTCTCTCTCTGTCTCTCTCACCCTCTCTCTCTCTCTCTCTCACCCTCTCTCTCTCTCTCTGTCTCTCTCACCCTCTCTCTCTCTCTCTGTCTCTCTCACCCTCTCTCTCTCTCTGTCTCTCTCACCCTCTCTCT
The DNA here is from genome assembly GCF_040206685.1 of Ascaphus truei. Classification (NCBI taxonomy): domain Eukaryota; kingdom Metazoa; phylum Chordata; class Amphibia; order Anura; family Ascaphidae; genus Ascaphus; species Ascaphus truei. The sequence goes on from NC_134484.1 coordinate 412,411,904, forward strand.
CTGTCTCTCTCACCCTCTCTCTCTCTGTCTCTCTCACCCTCTGTCTGCTCTCTCACCCACTCTCTGTCTCTCTCACCCACTCTCTGTCTCTCTCACCCACTCTCTGTCTCTCTCACCCACTCTCTGTCTCTCTCACCCACTCTCTGTCTCTCTCACCCACTCTCTGTCTCTCTCACCCACTCTCTGTCTCTCTCACCCTCTCCCTGTCTCTCTCACCCTCTCTCTGTCTCTCTCACCCACTCTCTGTCTCTCTCACCCTCTCTCTGTCTCTCTCACCCTCTCTCTCTCTCTCTGTCTCTCTCACCCTCTCTCTCTCTCTCTGTCTCTCTCACCATCTCTCTCTCTCTCTGTCTCTCTCACCCTCTCTCTCTCTCTCTGTCTCTCTCACCCTCTCTCTCTCTCTCTCTCTCTGTCTCTCTCACCCTCTCTCTCTCTCTCTGTCTCTCTCACCCTCTCTCTCTGTCTCTCTCACCCTCTCTCTCTGTCTCTCTCACCCTCTCTCTCTGTCTCTCTCACCCTCTCTCTCTGTCTCTCTCACCCTCTGTCTGTCTCTCTCACCCTCTGTCTGTGTCTGTCTCTGTCTGTCTCTGTCTGTCTCTGTCTCTCTCTGTCTCTCTCTGTCTCTCTCTCTCTCTCTGTCTCTCACCCTCCCTGTCTTATTTTAACTGCCGTATACCTACACCGAAGTAACCTACCCTTCTTTCTTCCAGATCTGACTCAAGTTTCACACGGGAGACCTCGAAAGACAGGTAGGGAACACCTCCCCTCCAGTATAGTACCTTGAGGGACTGCGGATCAGGTAAGATCCCAGCTGCTTTAGAAATTGTGAAGAGGGGGCATCCAGACACTGGTTAAGGGGTTCAGAATCATTCACATCTGGGTTTTTTTTGTTCGATTAGTGAGGTCAACACACACACACACAACTATGTAACAAAGACTAATGGTCGTAAGTATAAGTGTACTACAATAAATAAACTGTTATGTAAAAAAAAAAATGTCCCGGTTTTTCATTTTCAAAATCTGGTCACCCTAGCTATACCTATCCCTGACAGGCTTATACAGGCCATGAGTCACCACCTTACTTCTGTCCATCAGAGAGGAGCAGGGAGGGGGGTCACAAGCCCACAGAATTAACCTGTCACAGCCTGCAGCTGGCAGGAACTTACATAACAGGGGGAAAGACAGGCAGAATAGACATACCCTGTTACACTGAATTATAGTGGTACGATAATTCCTGCTAAAGAAAGTTCTGCCAAAGTAAATGGGATTGTGGTTTTCCTGCCAGTGAAGCTAAAATTGCTCAATACAAGTATTAAAGACTATTTGTCAAGTTTATGCACCAGAAGCCTAAGTTTGCAATGTCTAAAGATTTTGGATTGCATTGTACAAGAGTCCTGAAAACAGAGGCTTTCCGCATAAATGTGAATCGAGATTTTCCCGCTAAAACGAAATTTGCAGAAGTAATCGGGAGTGGGGTTTCCGTCAAGAAAAACGTTTTGCAAAACAGTGCATGGGTGCAAGTATTGTGAGGCACTCACCTCCCCTAGTGGCGCGAAAGGATGGCCACGCCTGTTCTGGACTGTTCTGTGAGAATCATGGGAAAATGGCCTGTCCCTAATACTTTTGATAGGGATGGGGCTAGTGCTGCAAAGAGGAAAACACTTGTGGGTAAGTGTGTTATGAAGCCACACCCAATGCATCAATGTATTTGCTCCTTTTTTTGCTCCACTTGCATCAGAGAGTGCGCCGACAGCTTGGGCAGCTTTCCTTTCTCTTGGAGTCAAATCCACTATGTTCGATGTGGCGTTAAAATCTGCTGCTAATGCAGGAAGCATGGAAGGGTGTCCCTCCCCTCCTCCCCCCGTCCCACGTCCCTCCCACCAGGAAAAATAAAATGGCTGTTTGATTCTCACGTGGTGCAACAGGAAGCTACAACGTCATCCGTCACAGCTTCATGTTAGACCATGTAACCCGGGGTATTGCAATTTCCTGAATTAATTCAGCAGGTTCAGCTCTGGGGACACCTGCTTTCCACCTGGACTGCTCCTTTAAAGCTGCAGACCAAACAATATCCTGTATATGTGCTTTTTGTAATAAATTAGTTCTGTACTATGAGAAAATACTTGTAGCATTTTTTTTAAACAACTATGAATTATATTTTTTAAGTACAGTATTATAATGTAACAAGCATTTTTTGTTTCTGTAGCATCCATTTACAAAGTTACTTCCCCTTCCTCTTCTGAAACTGACACACCCTTTTTGAGCCCTACCCTCTCTTGCAGTGCACCAATTGTATCTAGTGACTGCCTGGTCACATGATCTCCCCCACAGAACTTTGCATCTTGAGTCTTCTTCTGCTGCACTGACTATGAACCTCCAAGCCAAATCTTCGGCGATCGATCACAGCAGAATGGATTGATCGGCAACTTATCTATGTACTTATAATTGTATGGATTGTACAGTATTGATGCACCTAAAGGAATTTTTTTTTTAAACTGCTGCTCTAACAACCTTCATACAGTACATATGTCGCTGCCACAATTTGATGCAGATGAACATTTTTGCTCTGTGTTTGGAGCCAATTTTGCAATCCTCCATGCATTGTATGCTTCCTGCAAACGGGATTCACGAAGCCGCGATGTTGGGTATCATATCGCAGTTCAATGAATACCAGATGTAGACGTTGTTTGAGGCAGACTATGGCTAGTCTGCTGCTGCTGTTTTTTTTACCCAGTTTTGCATCTTGGAGAAGTTGCCACATAACTCTCATAAAGTCTATTGAATTAGAAAAAAAACTAAACAAAATAGCTAATCATGTTTGATCTCAAGTTCTCAAACTGGACTACAAAATAATGCTTTTTGTTGAGTAACAATATCCACTCTATTTTATTTGTAGTGTATGAAATGCATTTCCCTTTTATCCCAGAATAACAAACTGGACATGTAATCTAGAGGTATGGGGCAAGACAATGTCAGAAACATTACCTTTTTTACAAATGAGTTGAAAGTTGAAACCACTTTAAACCCCATAACTGTACTATATCATAATCATTATCTTCCAAGAAAAAAAAAAAAAGAACGAAAAAAACCCAAAGGAAAATACTTTTAGGGTGTGGTTCAAACAGAACAGAAATTAAATGTCGAAGTGGAAAAACAGAGTTATTATATAACGTGTTTGTATTTTATGGTAGAGCGCATTCTATTTACAATTAAGCCAATGGTTGAATCCGTTTTTACCATTTACTTCTGCCTTGTTAGCTCTATTTATTGTTAGATTCAAGTCAGCATTCCAAAGTTCTGAGCAATAGAAGGGCAGATTTATGTGGCTGTGCATGAGGCAGAGTTCTGTGAACTAAATACGGTTGCTTAGTGAGAAAGCTGCAAGCTTCTTTTGGAAGGCAAAAGTTACAGTATGTGTGAGTGGTCATTACCCAGAATTCCTGGCTGCAGTGGAAGCATTGTTTGCTTAGCGATAATGGGGAAAGACAGGGTTGCAGACCTGTCTTAGACATGTGAATGTGCTCACAATTAGTATTTGTATATGCTGTAGAATGTGGGATTGAAATGTTCAAATAAAACATTTTCAAATATACAAAACTCTACATGACTGGTTACTCAATAGGCTTTGGCATGCTATCAGATGTACTGTTATATTCCTGCGACTAGGGTTGCCAGGTGTCCGGTTTTGAACCGGATATACCAGTATTTTGCCAATCTGTCCGGTAAAAAATGAGAGGTTATACTGGACATGTATGTGTCTGGTATTTTCCATCTCTGGATGTGTGCGGGCAGCGGGAGTGTGAAGGGTGGCCGGATGTAGTGTCCCCACTTACCTCAGATTCAGAAGCCGGCTGCAGCATCTGGTAACCAGGGAAACGGGCGTCATCCCCCTCTCCCATTCAAGGAGAAGACTAACCAATGGGAGGGCCCAACGTCATCCACAGCTCTCCCATTTGCATGCTGGGAAATGTAGTTTCCTCCCAGCTTTGCATGTGGGAATGGAGAGAAGAGTTCCACTCTGTCCCTGATACCACAGGTAAGATACCAGGAGGGGGAGAGGATGAAAAAGGAGGATGAGGTGGTAGTGAGGAAGGAGGATGAGGATGTGTTGAGGAAGGAGGGGGTGGTGGTGAGGAAGGAGGGGGTGAAGGTGAGGAGTGAAGGTGAGGAAGGAGGAAGAGGGGGGCTGAAGGTGAGGAAGGAGAAAGAGGGGTGCTGAAGGTGAGGAAGGAGGAAGAGGGGGGGTGAAGGTGAGGAAGGAGGAGGGGGTGGGGGTGTGAGAGGATGAGGGTAAGGAGGGTTGCAACAATCTTGGAATTAGTGGGAGATAAGCATTAAGATCAGTATAGCTCGCCATGTATGACTGCAGGTATCTTATTTATAAATGATCTGATCCGTTATGTAATTTTTTTCTACATTTCACTCCACGTATGCACCAATGTGCACTATTTCAAATTCAATTTTGTAAAAAATCCTGGGAGGGCGCTCAATCCCCAAACCCCTCCCCAGATTTGTTTTACGATATAGAATATGAAATGGTGCAAATTGGTGCAAACTTGGAGTGAAATTTAGAAAAAAATTACATAACGGTCTGAGAATGTATAAATAACATACCTCCCCACCGGCTTTTCGAGCGCGCAGCATTATTCACCGTTGTGTCCAGTATTTTTTGAGAAGCCACCTGGCAACCCTAGTGAAGACTATTTTGTTTTTTTGTTTTTTCAAATTAAAACCTTAGTGAATCTTTTGGTGCAGACTAAACACATGATCACACTGAAAAGATCTACAAGAATTTCAATATATTGTGGTCTGAATCATGGGGGTATAACAGTAACAAAAACATGTTTTGCTCCATGCAATAATTGTTATAATGTTCTGCAATCTTCAAAGGCTTCAATTTACTGCACAGTGGGAGTTCCACCGTTATTTTCCCAGTCTACATTTAAAAAATCTCTTTGTTTGATACCCTTTGCAAAAATACCACTTCTTCATTTTGTAAAAAGTCTACCATTAAATATAGCAGCAATTTTCTTTTGGTAAAAAACTTTTCGTTTTGTAACAAATGAATGCTTTTTGAAAAAAATTTGCATTCACAAAAGTAGTTGCTGTACTGTATGATCGATGTAAAGGATAGTGTGGCCAGTAGTTATGTGGACAGTTGAGTAGTAATGCAGTAGATGTAACCCCACCTTTTGGGATTACCATAGGGCAGGGGTGGGGATACGGCCCGTGAAATCATTTGGTCTGGCCCCCCGGGAAGCAAGCCTGCAAGAATGGTTTAAAAAAAAACAAAAAAAAAACTCCCCCTTTCCTGTTTGGCTGCCTGTGCTGTCACTCTGTCAAGATTTTTTTTTTTTTGGCCCGCCTCTTCCCACAGCACTGCCCCCTCCCTTCTCTCCTCCAGTAATGCTGGGCTCCTTAGGCTCCGCCCCTCTGTCCCTCCCTTTAGGCTCCGCGGGCCTGCCAGTCTCTCAGCTGCACTGGCTACCTATGCTGCTCCAGCAGCCCATCCACGGGCCCCAGGTAACCCACATGTCCCCTTATACCCCCTCCCAGGCACCTTACCCACCCCAAGGGGGGAGAGGCCTTATTTTTGTGTGTGTTTGCAGAGGTGGGCTTATTGTGTGTGTCACTGTGTGTGTGTCACTGTGCGTGTGTGTCAATGTCACTGTGTATGTGTGTGTGTCTGGCACTGTCACTGTGTGTCTCTGCCTGTCTGTGTGTGTGTGTCACTGTCTGTGTGTGTGTGTGTGTGTCACTGTCTCTGTGTGTGTGTGTGTGTGTGTCACTGTCTCTGTGTGTGTGTGTGTGTGTGTGTGTGTGTGTGTGTGTGTGTGTGTGTGTCCCTCTCTGTGTGTGTGTGTGTGTGTGTCACTGTCTCTCTCTGTGTGTGTGTGTGTGTGTGTGTGTGTGTGTGTGTGTGTCTCACTGTCTCTGTGTGTGTCTCACTGTCTCTGTGTGTCTCACTGTCTCTCTGTGTGTCTCACTGTCTCTCTGTGTGTCTCACTGTCTCTCTGTGTCTCACTGTCTCTCTGTGTGTCTGACTGTCTCTCTGTGTGTCTCACTGTCACTGTGTGTGTGTCACTGTCACTGTGTGTGTCACTGTCTGTGTCACGGTCACTGTGTTTGTGTGTCACTGTGTGTGTGGCAGTTTGTTTGTCACTGTGTGATTAAGGACCTCAGTATCACCAGGGTGGCGCGGGTAAGCAGCGCTCCTGGGGGGAGAGGGTATAAGAGGAGTGGGGGGGAGAGAGGGTATAAGAGGCTTGGGGGATAGAAGAACGAGTCTGCGGTGGAGAGACACCTCACTACCGCCTCTCCTCCTCCTCCCCACACCGGGCAGCAGTTGTGGAGGATGCCTGCTCCGATCCCCCCTGCCCCGCCCCCCCCGGTGCACTTACACGGCCCTCCTCCCCACACCGGGTAGCAGTTGCGGATGAGGGCACCTGCTCCGATCCCCCCTGCCCCGCCCCCCCGGTGCACTTACACGGCCCTCCTCCCCACACCGGGTAGCAGTTGCGGATGAGGGCACCTGCTCCGATCCCCCCTGCTCAGATTCCCCCCCCCTTGCGCACTTACACGGTCCTCCTTCTCCCCACACGAGCAGCAGTTGCGGAGGGTACCTGCTCCGATCCCCCCCGATCAGATTTCCCTCCCCCTGTGTGTGTCTGAGAGAGTGTGTGTGTCTGAGAGTGTATGTGTGTGTGTGTCTGAGAGAGTGTATGTGTGTGAGAGTGTGTATGTGTCTGAGAGACAGTGTGTGTGTGTCAGAGTGTGTGTGTGTGTCAGTGTGTGTGTGTGTGCGTCTGAGCGAGTGTGTGTCCGTCTGAGGGAGTGTGTTTGTGTCTGAGCAAGTGTGTGTGTGTGTGTCAGAAAGTGTATGTGTGTCAGAGAGAGAGTGTGTGTGTGTGTCAGAGAGTGGAAAAGAAGGGAGCCGCACGGCCCCTGGTACTCTTTGATAAAGCGCGCCAAGTCGTGCGAAACGCATAAGAGTGGGTCTATGTTGCTTTTGTGCCATTAAAGCTTTTGCAGTTATCTGAGTGGTCCCGGTCTGTTATCTTCACCACTGGGCAGTTGCACCGCCTTACCTTCTACTGTATCCTGTGTCAGAGTGTGTGTGTCAGAGAGTGTGTGTGTCAGAGAGAGAGAGAGAGAGTGTGTGTGTCTGAGAGAGAGAGAGAGAGAGAGAGTGTGTGTCTGAGAGAGTGTGTGTGTCTGAGAGAGGGAGTGTGTGTGCCTGAAAGAGGGTGTGTGTGTCTGAAAGAGGGAGTGTGTGTGTCTGAAAGAGGGAGTGTGTGTGTCTGAAAGAGGGAGTGTGTGTGTCTGAAAGAGGGAGTGTGTGTGTCTGAAAGAGGGAGTGTGTGTGTCTGAAAGAGGGAGTGTGTGTGTCTGAGAAAGGGAGTGTGTGTGTGTCAGAGAAAGGGAGTGTGTGTGTCAGAGAGAGGGAGTGTGTGTGTCAGAGAGAGGGAGTGTGTGTGTCAGAGAGAGGGAGTGTGTGTGTGTTTCAGAGAGAGGGAATGTGTGTGTCAGAGAGAGAGGTAGTGTGTGTGTGTCTGAGAGAGGGCGTGTGTGTGTCTGAGAGAGGGAGTGTGTGTGTCTGAGAGAGAGAGTGTGTGTCTGAGAGAGAGAGAGAGAGAGAGAGAGTGTGTGTGTGTGTCTGAGAGAGAGAGAGAGAGAGAGAGAGAGAGAGAGAGAGAGAGAGAGTGTGTGTGTCTGTCCTATTCTCTAGCCTGCTGTACCCATGCTTGGCCACCGGGACTGCTGCCACTCTCAATGTCTTGTTCTAGCCTGCAGTACCTAAACTTGTCCACTGGGATTGCTGCTTCTAAACTAAGGAACATTCCAGACTCTGATACCTGACACCTCTGCACCTGTGCTCCACCTCCCAGCCTGCCTATATAAACCTCCCATTCCTGTTCCTCCCTTGCCTCTGTTTCAAGTCAGACTCCTATGCACATGCCTCTGATCCTGATCTGTTCCTGTACCTGTATTTGAGTCTGTACGCAGTTAGGCCCTTGCTGGTTATCTGGCTTGTCCCTGTTTGTTCCCGTTCTCAGTCCCTGCTCCCAGACCTGTCCCTGCTCGCCTGTCCTGTTCCAGTCTCCTCGTTGCCGACCTCTGCTTGTTACCTGACTTCGCTACCTGCCGCCTGCCTCGGACCCCTGCTTGTTACCTGACTTCGCTATCTGCCGCCTGCCTCTGATCTCTGCTTGTGACCCCTACTACGCTCCTGCTGTTCCGGCCACCGAGATCCTACCCGCCACAGGAGTCTCCCGTGACAGAAAACAGAGGCCACTTCTGGATCTCGCTGGAACAGATTCTCTGCCTTCCTGCTTCAGCAGACCCCATCCGCTTGGAGGAAGATAAGTACTTTTATTTTATTTTTTGAAATCCCAGTTGGGATCCTGAAGATTTTGTTGCTACAAAGGTTTCTGCAGGGTTTTTTGTGCCACTTTCTCCCTGAGAAGAATTTCCTTTAAAAAAAAAAAACCCTCCCTGCAGTACCTGTTTTTGCCATTTTCAGACTTTCATTACCTGGACAAGAATTGTCTCTGCATTGTGGGTGGGCCACTGCAGATTTTCAGACTCACATTTCTATTTAAGACACATTTCCTCTTTACTGGTTTCTTGGGAAGTGTGGCTTCCCCATGTCTGAAATTATGGCTCCCACTTAAAAAACAGTCTTGAGCAGTAAATGTGAACACAGTACCACTGATTCTCCAGAACTTCTCAAAGCAAGGAAGAAGAGGAAAAAGAAGGGAGGTATTACTGTGGAAGTTGAAATTAAGGATGAACCTTTAACCCCAAAGTCTGCATTTGATTATAGGGATATGCTGCAGTTTAAGGCAACTCACAGACTTATCCCAAGAATAGTGGAAGAAAAGAACGATGTATTTAATCCAGGAAAAGATGCCCTGACTCAGACACTTCAATCTGCACGAAAAGAGATTGATTGTCTTCATGGACATTTAGATAAAGCGCAAGAAGCCAAGGCTGCACTACAGAGCTGTCTATCCTCAGCAATTGCTAAGTGTATTCTCCAGGAAAAAGAAAAGCACCAGTTGGAGAGTGACCTGGATGTCATGTCAGGTGAGCTGGAGAGGGCATATGCTGATGCTGCTGAGGATCAGCGCCTCGCTTCTAAAAGTAACGAATTCCTGGAAATCTCTATGAAGGAAATTGACAGGCTTAATACAGAGCTTAAAGTCTCCCAGGAGGAGATTTGCTACTTCAAAAAAGAGATGGAAGTCATTCGGGAGGAGAGATGCTACTTGAAAACAGAGATACGTTCTATGAGAGACGACTCCGAAGAGTTAAATAGTAGGTTTGAAACTATAAACCAAATGAGTAAGAACTTCTCTGTCCAAGCCAGTGAAGGAGATAAAAGAATCAGAAGAGGAGAAGAGACTATTGATTGAAGAAAAGTCAAGGATGCAATTAGCACTGGAAAAAGCAGAGGGTGACTGGGAAAAAGAAAAATATCAGTTGGAGAATGACATTTAAGCCTTGTTTTAAGTCAGCTGGGAGATATGGAGTCGCGACTCAACTCCAAAGAAGCTGAACTGACAACTGCTTTGAGTGGGAAAAGAAGTGCAGAAGGATAGCTTCAAGAGCCGAAAACTCAAATAGCTGGTCTTTCATTTGGTGATGCCACGAAACGGCAGTCGCAAGAGGAGACCATGGAGAGCGAACTCTGTGTCCCCACAGAGTGGGTCACCTTGAGTCCACTTTTCATCAAGGCCTCCGGGAAGAGCCTGGAGGATCGTCCGGAGAACGCTCTTGGGAGGGGGTAGTAATGTCATATTCTCTAGCCTGCTGTACCCATGCTTGGCCACCGGGACTGCTGCCACTCTCAATGTCTTGTTCTAGCCTGCAGTACCTAAACTTGTCCACCGGGATTGCTGCTTCTAAACTAAGGAACATTCCAGACTCTGATACCTGACACCTCTGCACCTGTGCTCCACCTCCCAGCCTGCCTATATAAACCTCCCATTCCTGTTCCTCCCTTGCCTCCGTTTCAAGTCAGACTCCTATGCACATGCCTCTGATCCTGATCTGTTCCTATACCTGTATTTGAGTCTGTACGCAGTTAGGCCCTTGCTGGTTATCTGGCTTGTCCCTGTTTGTTCCCGTTCTCAGTGCCTGCTCCCAGACCTGTCCCTGCTCGCCTGTCCTGTTCCAGTCTCCTCGTTGCCGACCTCTGCTTGTTACCTGACTTCGCTACCTGCCGCCTGCCTCGGACCCCTGCTTGTTACCTGACTTCGCTATCTGCCGCCTGCCTGTGATCTCTGCATGTGACCCCTACTACGCTCCTGCTGTTCCGGCCACCGAGATCCTACCCGCCACAGGAGTCTCCCGTGACAGTGTCTGAGAGAGAGAGAGAGAGAGAGAGAGAGAGAGAGTGTGTCTGAGAGTGGGTGTGTGTGTCTGAGAGTGGGTCTGAGAGTGAGAGTGGGTCTGACAGTCTGAGAGTGGGTCTGAGAGTGAGTGAGAGTGGGTGTGAGAGTGGGTCTGAGAGTGAGTGAGTCTGAGAGCCTGAGAGAGAGAGTGGGTCTGAGAGAGAGAGTGGGTCTGAGAGTCTGATTTCCCTCCCCCTGCCCAATTTCTGTGTGTGCGTGTGCGTGTGTGTGCACAGACACCAACCCGCAGTCAGTCATAGTCACCCACCACCCAAGAGTCAGTCAGTCACCCAAAGAGAAGCAGTTCCAGCCATCACATTAGTGCTGAGTTCATTAAACGTTTGACCAAATATAGCAGGCTAATTTTTAAGTTTATAATTTTGGATGGCCCTCGAATGATATTATAAATATCAAAATGGCCCTTGGCAGAAAAAAGGTTTCCCACCCCTGCCATAGGGTATAAGGGGTTAAGGGATTTGAAGGAGTTGGATATTGAACACCTGCCACCTTTTAGATAGTTTGTTGCAAAGTGACCAGCCAGGGGCCTGACCACACCCTGCTTCTGGAATATGCTGGATGTGTCACCTGGTCTAGGGTGGCTCAGCAGAGGCCTAGCACCGCCCTTTTTTCTGCCTAGGGACGGGGAGTGGGAGAGGGGTTATAAATAGGAGGGGAGAAGGACTCCAGCCTCAGACCCCTGGAGAAGAGACAGTGGAGGGGTCTCACCTGCATATATAAATATAAATAAGTAGTATAGGGTAGGCATCCCATTCTTTGCTTTACAGATAGATAAGTGCCTTCTGAAATTAGGCTCCTTAGAATAAGAGAAGCAGAGCAGTACAGGCTCCCAGAGGGGAGGCCTGTGTCCCCTAGTGCACTGGGGTGTGGTCCACCAGGGGAGGTGTGAGATTTTTCTGGGTGGTGTGGCAGTTGCAGAGGCCCCGCGCTCTTCCCCAAGGCATTTAAATTAAATGCCGCGGAATCGCGTGAGGCCCCTGCCACACTCCACTTACCGGGATTCAGCCGGCTGTGTGACGCGTCGCCATGGCAACACTGCATCAAATTATGCCACGGGTCACGTGACATCACAGGTGGATACAGAGGGATTTGTGTATGGGAGAAAATGCTTTTTGTAAGGTGGGTGGATTGCAGGAAAAATACTTCACTATAGTCTTATATCAGTATTATATTTTGAAAGTCGTGGGTCAGAAGAAAGATATCTCAACACTTATTTAAAAAGATCCAATTAAAATTTGAAAGTGTAATCATTCATGCATATACTGTACATATGTATTTACATAATGTAAACCAACAAGACAAAAAAAATTACTATTTGTAACCGTTTACAGGGATTTTCGTAAATAAATTAAATTAAAAAAAAGGGTATCCATTCTGCTTCACATCAGTCATTACATCTAAGACAACTATAAATTAAACTTGTATATTTTGGGGAATACAATATTAACATTGAAGTCCTACCTCCAACACGTCATAAGTACATGTTGAATGATATTCTATGCTGAACTCCAGAATAGTGATCTGTATGCTACTCCCTGGTGATGTTTGAATGTACCAGATACATTCTTTATTGTTAGGGTACTTCATGGGATAACCTGGACTGTTGAAGGAGCCAGTGGGACCAGACAATTCTCCACCACATCCTGTTGAAATAGAGAAATACTGTTTTAGTGTGTAAAGGAATGATACAGCATGACATATACATTACTGTATGCCAAGGTAAAGAAAAGGTTTATGGAAATACTGTTCATGCCTGGTTACCATAACAAAAACTACATTCATATAAAACATTCAGTTTGGCCGAGATACCTTATGAACACAATTATACTGTAGGTTAATTTACTAGGATTAAAACTGAGTTTAGGTGTTTTGGTATACCATCAAAAACTAGAATCTTTAAACTCAAATACACAATGTAGGATTATTCTACAGTATATGTATGCAAACAAATCAGTGAATTACTTTTTTTATTTTGACTGATAGAATCATTGCTTTAACAAGCTGTTGAGATTTGATCGGAAGGAAGGGGTGCCTCTTTTTGCCTAATTTTTTAATACCGGTCCGATACACCGATTACGGGATCTGTTGGTGGATTGTCGTATGATGATCCCCCCGGTGTGGAGACAGCCCAGGTGGAAGTGAAAGATGCAAAAACATACTGTATTCTCTTTTTCTACAGAAAGAGGAAGAGAGATCCTGATACTTGCCGGACTGTAACAGACATCTGGGAGGCTTTTTCACGCAACTATCGTGTAACCTTTGTGTATTACACACACCTCACAAATGTTTCACTCTTAACAGGCCTAGTAACATGTTTCAGGCCCTACATTGACCTTTGATTCACATGTAGGACCTGAAACGTTGTTTATTTCTGCTACCCTCAGCAATACATCGTCATTCATTTTTTTCACTGAGATATTGTAAGTAGTTCATTACTTCCTAGGGCAGGGATTGCGCCTGCAGGTTTATTCAAGGAGTCCGCGGATGGGATTCAGAAGTGTCCACATAGATTGAGCACGAAGGCAAATTTAAAAAATGTGCGCTGCTGTAGTAGCGTCACCAGCGGGGGAACCCGAAAAGGGGGTTGCGGCACCGGAGGACAGGAGGAAGTGCAGGATGCTAGTTTCAGGGATGCTTACCTTTGCTTAGCTAGCCCACTGGGAATGAACCTATCGGTGATGGTGAAGATGTGGTTATGGAAGGAATATTATATTGATTTGATGACGTTATTGCCGGACTATAAGGAGTTGGCAAAGTCAGATTAAAAGAAGGCTAGGCTGTGACGTAGAAAGTGTCAGAAAGGTAGAGGAGGCAGGCTCTCAAGTCTTTTGGGGACTGGTTGCAGGCCCTTGCGATTTTGGCCAGCTTTATTGGGGAGAAGAAGCTGGAGCATTGCTCGCATTCTTCAAGTACGTGGATATGATTTGGGAGGCCTATTAGTATTATGGGGGTTCGGAGTGGTGGAAGTACGATAGAGACTTCAGGCAGAAAAAGGCAATTAGGAAACAGTTGCGATGGGACGTGAAGGATATGGGCCTGTAGATGTGGAAGCTGATGTTGCATAAGATGACCCGCTTTTAGGCCAGGGTTGGCATCTCACAACATGGTGGGCAGTTGGCCGGGAGTAAAAATAGGGTTGGGAGTGCTGGCAGTTTAATGAGTGACAGTGCAAATAGGGTGCGGGATGTCATTTCAGGCACAAGTGCAACGGCTGCTGGGGTAGCCACCCTCTGTCGAAGTGCTTATGTATGATTCTAATTTTAATACGTCTCAACATTAGTCAGTAGGTTAACTGGTCTCTTCAATTCTAATTTATGCAAAATGGGAAATTATTTTTTGAGAAAAACTGCAAGTGAATATTTGTGAATGTTGATTTGTTTTTGTTTTTTGCAAGCAACAAAAATCCAATATTCGCCTGTATTACATATCTCTAAACACCGCACATGTGTACAGTGTGATCCCAGTGTTTATACAGGTTTTTATTGTATTTTCCATGAGGTCAACATTTTTATATCTCAGGATTCCCCCGATTCAGATAAATAATAAATAACAATATGTGGCGAAGGGGGATCACAGTGAAGATAATTTGCTTGTGCTACATAAAATGTATAAAGTTCACTTAGCAATTTGCATCAAATAAGAATGAAGGAAACTTTAATTTCAGTTACTTTTACCGCCGGTATGTGATGCTGATCCCTTGAGCTAAAAAGTTCATTAACACCACATCAAAATCAGCTGATAAAAAAACAGAGAAAGGAAATCTACTGTTTACAGGCACGAATACTCTCCCTCCCCCTAACTGTCCCAGAGTGAATAGAGCAGAATGAGTAAAAAAAAAAAAGCATCACAGCAGAGACCATGAAGAACAAATGCAGTAATGCGTGTGAAAAGAAAGATAGGATTACAGGGATTTACAAAGAGAGAACAAAGCCTGAGAGGTGTTTCTGGCGATGTTATCTGCTGTGACCACTGTATAAGATATGCAACTAATTTATCCCCGACATATAGTTTGTTAAAGGAAGTAAATATAAGTTATACATTGAAAAAAATACACATAATTCTGTTTAAATCAATCAGGTATTCAACATGATGCGAAGCAACAAACTGCATTTCAAATACCTGTACGTTACATGTATGGAGTCACAACGACGTTCATACATATAACCCACAGTTTCTGAAGGTTTGTACTGCTTTTTAGCAGTTCAACTGTGATGCACAAAAAATATGTCAATCTAATCTTAGTACACAGCCGACAACATGTTTCCTATTAACATCTAAGGCATGTTTGTATTGTTTGTGTCAGTCATTCTGAATTCCTGTGGAGCCTCCTTTGGTTTACAGAAGCAATGTACAGTACTTTACTTGGCGCACGGAGACCGGCAATTATGACTAAGCTACTCCCACTGGAGCAGCAATGTGGAAAACTGAGCAGTCATCTACTTAGTAGTTGCTATTTTCTTAATAAAACTCCTACACACCCGACTCCTACTACAATGGTCAACATGTTCCCACATTTTTTTTATAGTCCCAAAAATAACGGGACAGCTAAACAGATATACACTCCTGTACTACAGTATTTCTCTTGTTTACTTTATAGTTGGCCCCAGCACTCGGGCAATGGTCCCATGATGCATGGACCCATCTCACCCCCCTTCCGTTCCCCATATTCGAGGGCTACGCTACTCTCCTCTGGCAACGAAAGGGTTACGTTGGAAGTTGGTTCCTTGGGCTTGGGGGTGGTTGGAGAGTAGCATTTAGGTTAGACATGGAACAGAAGGGGCCTCTTACCTTCGCTGCCCCTCCATCATGCAGAATGTCCACCAATAAGCTGGCTGTATTAATTTCATGTTTATCCTTAATAAAAATGTTTAATGAAAGGGAAAGGTTATGATTACGTTGTTATTTGTTTACTATTGTGCTTCTGTTTTTCCTTGTCACAGCTGTCAGCGGGATAGGCCTGCCAGGCTAGGAGAGCCCAGGAGTTCAAGGAAAGTCCTGGGTGTGATTGTGCCCTGTGTTGGGGCTGGTTGAGATGGTTAGCAGTGGGAGTCCAAAGCCATGGCTATGCCATTGGGCTCTGAACTATAAAAGGGCATCCTGGAAGGGAGTGTGTATTTTGGGGGAGAATTTTATATTTGGAATAAAGCCATTTCCATATTGAGTGTCTAGTCGTGTATTATTGGTGGGGGGTTGTGTGGGCTCTTAGCGATCCATGTCCTCAGCCATAGGACACTTCTGAGCACATTCAAGTTAATGGACTGTAAGGTGTCTCGTGGCACAGCACTGGTACGAGCAATATTTACTAAAGCTGGCAGTCGCCTACATTAAACATATTAAACATCCCACTGTCAGTAGTTCCTTTTGGTGGACTGGTCCATTAAAGTTAATGGGGCTTCCCTGCCAAACTTGTGCAAAAGACGTGGCTTTGAGTGCCTTTAGACTTTAGCTGTCTGGAGGCTTAAATATGCAGCAGTTGATGAGTCAAGCTATTTTGACCATCTTGTGTCAGCTTACGATTTGGCAAGTGTTTTTATGGAACAATATGCAATTTTAGGGAGGAGTAACTTGACACACATTGAAACAGGATGTGATGAATTTTCATGTGGAGCTGCGATGTTTCTCAGTTTTAACTGCATCAGAAAAACCATAGGTGGCGCAAACATCACTGGCTATAGTTAAAAAAAAAAAAAAAAAAAAAACTCCTAGATGACATGCAATAAATAAAGTTAAGTATAATGTGAGTCTTGACACAAAGTACCCTTTTTTTTCTTCCGAATGATGCTCTCGTTAAATGACACAGCTGCATGTCCCGTAACATTAGCATTCCGTTATTGTTTAGAATATACTGTATGACTTTAACACAAATAGAATAGCCACAATCTGGTAAGTAAAACTATGGTCTTTGCAAAGCTAATTAAAGTAAGAAAAGGTCTGTTTCTCCTTAAATGAGCAAACCATGTGCCCTCCCCCCCTTCCCCTCCTCTCCCATTTTTCTACATAGGTGGGAAGCAGGGGGTCTCCAGAGCTGAACCACGTGAATTTCAGCTCTGAGGACTCAGTGGTTTCAAGGTTTCTTCCTAGTATTTAAATCCCTGTGTCATTGGGGCCAATAGGAAGCCACAACAGATGATGTCACAGCTGCCTATTGGCTTGCATAACGCAGGGGATTTATAGCGCCATTTTGTTTCCCCTGCTGGGATGCTGCTGGCAGCACCTTTACCGTGTTATGTCAGGAACACGGAGAGCTGAAAATAATGCAGTTCAGCTACGGAGACCCCCTGCTTCCCACTCGTGTAAAAAAAGAGGAGTAAAAAAAAAACAAGCAGGGGAAATGCTCCTTTAATAACATTTCATGCAAATATATATATAAGGGTTTAAAGGGTTCCTACCATACTTTAAACTGTACTTGTGTTTCCTTCCCACACTCTGCTAACAGTTAACTTCTAAAAGGTTTAAAGTCTCTTCAGTAAAAAAAAAAAAAAAAGCTTTGCTGGAAACTATGGCTACATAATGCAGTGTAACAAAAATAAATTAAGTATTTGGCGACCCCCAGGGAAACGACATAAAACGTCTGGCCCAGACTTTGTTGCTAAGAAACCAGTCAATAAATAGAAAGTTCCAGAAATCCCCAGCACCACCGTTTTATTCTATAACGTTAGCAATAACCACACAGATTGTACAATTCTGTGATTCATGGAATTTACTTATTTCATGTGGCTCTTTAGCAGATGCGAAGCGCGTGGGTTTTAGTGGCTAATGATAATAAGTACTTTCTAACTCACTGGTATATTTAGCAGCAAGTCTTACACATCTGATTGTTGGCTGTTCACCACAAACAGAAAGGCAAAGATTTATCAGACTACACACTGAAGTTTCGAGAAGGAAATGAAATAGCATCTGATTTTCTTTAACTCGTGCTTACCGAAAACAGCAACTGTTGCTTTTGTCATCGGTACAGAAATGACTGAATTTAATGTACACAGTACAGCAATTAAAGTATCTACTGTAGCTTTATGAAACAATTAAACATACCAAATGAGTATGGTTTTCTTAAATGTACTGATTACTAATGATCATTTAAATCATTTCACTCATTTCAATGCTTTCTTTCTTTCTTTCTTTTAAATCCCTCAGTACATTTCTGGTCCCTCTGGCAGGGAAACGGTTAATTTACTCAGATGAATATTCATACTTACGTAAATGGCTTTATTAAAATCAAATACAGAAACACTACAATAAAAATAAGTATGGGCACTATGCCAATTAATTTTCTTATAAGAAGGGGGGGAGAGGAGGAAGGGGGATGGGAGGAGGACAGAAGGAGGGAATGGAGGAGAGGGGGAAAGGAAGGGTGGAGAGGCGGGAGGGGAGAGAGGGGAAGGAGGGGAGAGAGGGGAGGTGGGGGAGGGAGGGGGAAGGAGGGGAGAGGGGGGGGGGGTGGGAGGGGGAAGGAGGGCGGAGGAGGGAGAGGAGGGAGGGGGCAAGAGTGAGGAAGGGGGAGGAGGGAGGGGAAGTGGGGGAGAGCAGGGAGGGGAAGGTTCCATAAGTGGAACCAGCTTCACTGCCTTGGCTGAATGCCCAGCTACTAGGGAAGTCCTGGCTACACCCCTGAATACTACTATTTTGTGCTGTGTATCTTGTATGTATGGTTACCAGATGGCATCTCCAAAAATACTGGACAAAATGGTAAAAGATGCGACCCAACCCCCCAATACATACAAAAGATGTGACCCAACCTCCCAATACATACAAAAAATACACCCACCCCCCAATACATATAAAAATACACCCCGCCCAATACATATTTAAAAATACACCCCCCCATACATATAAAAAATACACCCATCCCCACCCCAATACATATAAAAAAATACACCCACCCCCCAGTACATATTAAAAAAAAATAGAGAGGTGTGTGACCTTGGGCAAGTCACGTTATCTCCATGTGCCTCAGGCACCAAAAACATAGATTGTAAGCTCCACGGGGCAGGGATCTGTGCCTGCAAAATGTCTCTGTAAGGCGCTATGTAAAACAAGCAGCGCTACACAAGAACAAACAATTATTATTATTATACCCACTACCCCAATACATATAAAAAATATACACCCAGCCCCCCCAATAAATATAAAAATACACCCACCCCAATACATATAAAAATAAACCCATCCACCCCCAATGCACATAACAATACACCCACCCCCAATACATATAAAAATACACCCCCACCCTCCCCTAATATATATAAAAATACACCCAGCCCCACAATACATATAACAATACACCCACCCCCAATACATATAACAATACACCCACCCCAATACAAATAAAAATACACACACTCACAATACATATAAAAATACACCCAACCCCCCAATACATATATAAATACACCCATCCTTCCAATACATATAAAAATACAACCCTCCCCCCCCCCTCCCCAATACATATAAAATTCAGACTTACCTTGGGGAAGGTCTCAGGTTGGACCCGGTGGCTGCGGGGGGGTGGGGAGGGAGGGGCGGGGGGAGGGGCACACACCAGAAGCTGAGCTCAGCTGGGGGAGATCGGGGCCGGTGACAACTGCTCTGACCGGCCGCCGGGCCTTCCTTAGCCAACCTTAGTTCAGAGAGAGTTAATACCAGACACATACATGTCCGGTTTTACCTTTCATTTTATAATGGACGCAGAGGCAAAATACCGGGCTGTCCAGTTCAAAGCCATGGCTATACTGTAGGTATAATGTAGTGTTTGTTATTTTACATATGGTTTGTGTTATATAAATGTCTTGTCTTTTAGCAAAGCAATTTGTAACTTGAGAAAACAGGATTTGTTCTACATTCTATGCTTATCTTTTACCAGTCACATATTTCATGGCACTGATATGGGAAAAAAAATATTTTAGTGTTATAAATGTGGCTGTTCGATTTAATTTTTACTGACATATAAATAACCTGGCGACATAGAAGTGCACATTATTACTACCAGGCCCTTGTTTAATATACAACATCTTCTAAAAGGACCTAATTAATAACACTGCCCATAGCTTTCTTTTTAGTGCATCCATAAATATATTATTTTTAAACTTAATAGTATACCCAAGAGTGCTCTAGGAGTGTGACTGTATGCAGACAATAAAAATACAACACAAATGTGATTCCCATTAAATGTCAATGCTGCATAATAGCTCACCCAACTTCTACCACTAAGCATTTAATATTATGTGCCAGCAAACTAAACGTTGGCTCTTCTGGAAGGTTCTACAATAACATCATCAGACACCACACAGTGGCACTTGCACCATGATAACTTTCATTACTTCTGAATACCGTACACATTTTGCGATCTAACCCTCAACCTTGACTAATCTCAATATCCCTTGTGTTTGTGAATATAAATCATCTAGTGAGAGCTACAGAGCTACAGCTGCTCTGAAAACCTTCGATTTATTGAATGCACCGGAAGCCCTTCAAGCTACGGTATACACTAAAGAAAACCTTCTCCAGAGCAACAGCACACAATACAGTGTGGAATTTCTGAATTCAGTGCTGTGAATTGATGAAACACATAAGATAGTCTCACGCATGTAACCCCTTATGGCAGCAAAGGGGTGAATGATATTATGCTGCATGATCTATTTAATAAAATGGAAAGTTATATAAAGGGCAAACACGTTATGTCCATGACCTGAAATAGCATGGAAAAGCTAACTAGATTATCCAGTCATACCTAACTCGTCCTACATATTAATGCCTAGATTTTCTGAGTTCTGTTGTTTGGAGGGACTGGGGGAGTTTTCAACCTAAATTACTCCTTCAATACATTGTGGATTTTCTGGCAGATGAATAAAAACAGAGAGCAAAATTATTGAATGAAAGATTCTTAATACTGTATGTACTTTGACCTCTTCACTGCTGAAAGCTATTTGTAAAAAAAATACCAAAAGGTAATACGGTAATTCAAAGGCCTGTATTTGTCATGTGAGGAAGGAGTGATTCTGGTCCATCTTTCCATCTGCCCTGCAGAATTACAGCTGGATCCATGACTACAAAATACTGCTTTGCTTAGCCTGGTTGCTGACTGACTCAGAAAGTAAGCCCTTCTTCTGATACTGGTTTCATATTCAAAATAATTTGTCAGATTGCTCATACTGGGAACCTAGATTAGTTTCCCACTTTCTGTCTTCTGCACTCTCAAGCCTGGTTTATACACTATGTTTTTACTGTGATGCCTTCCACTTCCTTGGTTCATAATGCTGTCTAGAACAGCTGGAAAACTGGGTCAAAACCAATGAAAAAACTGCTGTCAAGGTGGCAGTGTGGCGCCAATTGTCATGTCAACGCGGCACCATGTGATATAGTGTCCCGTTGTCATGGCAAAATGCGTCACGTAGCATTCAAATTTGACACCGCACACCCATATTGATAGCAGTTGCAGGGGGGAGATGCCGGGAGGATGCCGGTGATACCGAACACCGCCGTCCCGAGGTTTACAAGGTAAACCCAGAGCCCGAAGATACGTGGCCAAAACCGGTAGTCTCCGGGTCAAACCTGGAATGGTTGCAACCCTGAATATAGGCCTTAGTGTCACTTCCTTCCGCATCTCCAGAGGAAACGCAGAGAAGCAGACATGGTTTCTAACAGATTCCCCCACAATGTTTAGTTCTTGTCCTGTATGTTAGAGGAGTTAACAATATGTGAGGGCCTTCATATACTTGGTGGGTAACTCTATATACTCCAATGCGGAAACCCCCCATTGATTTGAACAGGGATTTTTGGCTGATGTCAGCTTCAAAGTATATTGAATTACCCCCTTAATCATAGGCTTACTAGCTAACTATATAAATAAGAAAATGCCCAGAGCTATCACGCTCTGCTCTCCTTTGCACAGAACCCGCGTTCTAAGGGTTGACATTTGCGTTTCCTTACTGCTATGTGTTTCAGCAAAAACAAAAACCGAATAGAAGCTCTAAGAGTGCAGATAGTAGAAGATACAATAATAAGACCAGAGTCTGTGTTAAAGGGTTTAAACTAAGGAAGTCTGTGATAATGCAGCTAGTGATAGAGAGGGCATATAATAGATACCTGCATAGATTTGAGAGCATTCTCACCAGGTGTCTGCTCAGTTCTTAGCCCCTTAATTTAGACTGCAGTCGGTGTGGAATAACATTTACTCACGATCGTGCACCGTCATTTGTGGTTTCAGATGATCTGTGTAGATCGAAAGCACCACTGCAATCCCCAATGGCGTCCACTCGATCCAAAGTAGCAAAATTAAGAAGGTATTGCCGCTCCGATGAAAAAACAGGGAAACTCACCAGAAAAATTAGGTTAAATCTCACTAGAAAAATGAGCTAAAATCAATTTATTGAACTACATAAAAAAAAACATGACTCAAACAAAATTAGCTCCTCCTCCCATGTGTTTCACGCACCCTGTGGCGCCTTTTCAATAATTATCATACTCCTTGAAAAAGCACCACATGGGGCGTGAAAAGCGTGGGAGGAGGAGCTAATTTTGTTTGGGTCATTTTTTTAATGTAGTTCAATAAATTGATTTTACCTCATTTTTCTGGTGAGCTTCCACAGTTTTTCCTTGGAGCGGCAGTACCTTGATCTATTCACCTCTTTATTTTGCTATGTGTTTCAACCCCACCCACTACAATGTTAATGACACAGGAGGACAAAGGACTCTGAAACCACAGCTGCATTCATTCTGAACCCTTTCACCCTACATCTGCATGGACCCAAAGGCGGACAGCCTTTTGCACAGCTGAAAGGCACCCAAAGGGCGTGAGTAATTTGCCACGTTTGCTGATGTTTGTTAATGTTAAAGCTGCTCTGTTGCAATCTGAAACTCACCAACCCTCTCATCCCCTCTACCCAATGTTTCAACTTACCCTGCCTATAGATTGTAAGAAACATGAGGCAGGGCCTTTTCTAACACATTGCAGGCCTATCTTACCTCAAAATGGCTTGTATGGTCTCAGAGATCACCCAAATGAAAGTGGGATCAGCAATGAATGACAGATGTATTGCACTGAAGTGGTTAGTAGCTGTCAGAACGTCGTAATCCTTGCCACGTTCCCCTCCCAGCAAAGTTGGTCACATGGCCATTTTGTTTTCCCAGATCACTGTGCAATAAGCTGTAAATCTCTCCTAAAACAGCGGACTTCCGATTACCAAGTATCAGCAGCTCTGCCTCCTTGTGAAATGGTGATTACTGCTTTAGGGAACTTCTGGTCATACTGTATCTAAGAAACCACATTTGTACTTACAGCTAAGTAACATTTGCAACTACAAATTAATATTCATAAAAATGTGAGAAGTACAATAGATTTATATATTAAAAAAAAAAAAAATCTTACCATTGGCATACCACAGCATCTGAAACCCATTTCGGACATTTGTGCCATCAGAATGGAAGATCACGTGAAGGCTTGTGCCTTTAGTACTGCCTGGAGGGGGTAATTCATTTCCACAATAAGTTCCAATGAGTCTAGACTGGTTATTAGGTCCATCATAAAGCTGTCAAATGAAAAAGCAAAAATTAAATGTATATGAAGTTATATTCCTTAAAATTATCATTGATGGCATGAGAGAAGAAGAGAAAAGATGGAAGGAAGAACGGTTTAAAAAATACAGTATATGTTTTTCCTTCGCCCTTATATTTTAGTCTTGATGTACTTCAGCGGGTGTAATGCTGCCATCAAACAAAACTAGCTCACTAGTCAACCCTTCATATGAAAGGGAGCTTGTTTTTTTTTAATGAATACTAGACATATTGGTGTGATGTACCTGTTTTTCTCATAGGCACCCAAATACAAGCGACAGCACTGTTATATAGAAAAATTACGTTGTCCACAACAGTTTTAGGTGTGTCACACTGCATTTTGTTTGTATTTTTCAACATGGAATGCAATATTCCATTTTAAGGCACTGAAACAATTATGATACACACATATATGTACAACATATACACGTATGGTATACATACCATCACTGAATACACCTGAAACTGCAAGTAGATGGTAAACTTTGTTGCATCATTAACACTCTAAATTAGTTATGTGATGTTCCATTGCAGCAACCAATAAAAAGGCAGTCTTTTCATACACACAGACTGCATTACCTATTCATGTCATTTCCTCCTAAACCACAGACGTACTTATATACAAATATAAGTTACTATAGAAACAGCCTGGTACACAGCTACTACTTATTTTAATTCTGAGAAACAAAACAAGACTCCATAATACAGGACCTATGTTTGCTTACTTTGGCTAACATTGTTTAGTTTTAGGTTCAAAGCCAATATGGAATCGAGAAATATTTCATAATGTAGGATCAGGTCCTAATATTAAGGGGTAGAAATCATTCATCTTGATGTTCTATAGAACACACACAATGTGCAGCCGTAATCACTTTGGATTCAAATATTGTTTAATTATATACTATAACCTCATATACTTATATAAATCACAAAAAAGGGAGGATGAGTTGGGTCAGCAAGGGCTTAGGATCATTTATATTTCTATTATACTGTATATATTATATTTCTATTACTACAGGGGCCATTATAGGGGCTGATTCTTTATGTGCCGAAGCTGCCGATCGAGCCGTTCTCGGACAAAATTCCCCATTCACTTCAACTGGGAATTTGTCTGAAAACGACTTGATCGGCTGCTTTGGACATACACAATCAGCCTCATCGTCGATTATCAGTTATGTTGAGATTTTTTCCATACAGTATATACTGTACTCACATAAAGAGCCAACTATACTAAGCAGTGCAATACCCCAAGACACCTTCCAGCGTCAGAAGACACCACACAGCCCATTCATTTAAATGAACCACAAGATGTCTTCCGGTACCGAAAGTTATCTGGTGGCATAACACCAGTATATAAACGTGGGTCAATGAAACCTATAAGCTACAAAATAATTTAAAAAGTGGAATAACTTTTAGCTGCTAAAATTCTGATAGACAAAGCCATGGTCACTGCCGAAGTCTGACTCCGGTTCTGCTCTGGGAATACTGCCAGATACAGTGTGCAGTTTCACTTCATTCTTTTGTCAGTGTTTTCTTACATTAGATTTTATTCAAACAGATCTTTTTGATTTAACTGATGGTATATTCATTTAGGCAGAGCACAAAACAGGCTTTTATTTCAAATTACCAACGGCAGAAAGTCACATTACTCTGAGTTGGCAGGGCGTGGTAACTGACAGGATTTTTCCAGAACAAAAAATATATATATAAAAAAAAAAGGAAAAATGAATCACTCGTGCCACAGTTTGCATGTCTGAAACAAAGCCGTCCCAAATCATGCAGAGGAGTTCTGCATCTGAGGTCTTTTTTTTTTTTTTTTTTTTTTTTTTTTAACATATCGTATTTCTTTTACACCACAAACTGGAACTCTGCTGTATCAGGATTTGTCACACATCCAAATGCCGTACGAAAACCAGACCAAACCATTAAATATATATAATTGGAGTTCAATAAAGTCCCCCAAAAAAGCCCTTAACCATGTAACAACATTGCCACCATTGTGCTGTTTGTTTTATAATTTGTTGTACATAAACATCATTTGTTTAAAGTTCTACTATTTGCACTGGTTCTGAGAAATGTACATTCATTGTAGGTTGTGATACCTTCTTGGGCAGGGGGTGGCCAACTCCAGTCCTCAAGGGCCACCAACAGATCAGGTTTAAAGGAAATCCCTGCTTCAGTACAGGTGGCTCAATCAGTGGCTCAATCAAAGACTGAGCCAATGCTGAGCCTCCTGTGCTTTAGCAGAGATATCCCCAATACCTGCCCTGTTGGTGACCCTTGAGAACTGGATTGAGCCACCTGAGCTGAAGCAGGGATATCCCTAATAACTGACCTGTTGGTGGCCCTTGAAGACTGGAGTTGGCCACCCCTGTTCTAGGGGACCAATATGCCAGTTCTGAGCTTTGTGCAGGCTGAATGCTGGGACGCAGTGATGTGATGTGTGTGTGTGATGCTTAGAGGCCTATCTATTAAGATGTGAGAGGCAAATTTACTGAAACATAGTGTTAGCAATTGTAAGGTCTCCCCATATTCAATAACAATTATCCGTGCACAAATATTGCTACAAAAAACGAATTTGCATGTGCTTTTCATGACAAAAGTGGTCCGTTCAACATGATTTGTCTTTAACCCTTTCTCACTATGCTGTAAGCATCACTGATTTAAAGAGGAAATTAGCATGAGCGGGGATTTTTATGTAGCCAGGTCCCCTCCAGTCCCCCGTTCCCCACCCTTACCTCCGCTGCCAGGGGGATGTTGCGGGGGGGGGGGGGGCGACAGGCTCACTGGTGGCTTCCTCCGCAGGGCGCCGCCATGTTTTGTGTGCGTGCGCGCACGCGCAAAGGTTCGCACATGCGCAGATGCGGAGCTCCATAGTGCAGGGCCTTGCCAAGTTCACACATGCGCAGCTGCAAGCGCGGCCGCCATTACAGTGTCGCGCATGCGCAGGAGATGAGGCGCATGCGCAGGAGATGAGGCGCACGCGGGGACAATGGTAAGGAGACTCCACGGGGACTACAGTATCCAGCAGCCACTGGGGCTGATACCATGTGACGCCAGGGAGCCGATCGCACGACCGGATCCCCTGCTTGGGGAAGAGATACAGTTGGCGCACTCAGGAAGAAGGGGGTCAGGATCTGGACAGAGAGGGTGCAGGTAGGGTCCAGGGACCTGTGCTCCTTTGGACTAGGCCAGATCCCCCTAAGGTTCCAGATAGATTCCCTGAGTCACAGTAGATATGCTAAACTGTGGTGTGCTGTAGGGAAAGGCCTCAGGTAGGGACCCTTTCCCAGTAGTAAGGCAGAGACTGAGGCAGAAGCTGCAGAACATTACCTCTGAGGGAGAAGTGCGGCCTGTTGCCAGTGACCAAGCCAAGACTCTTAGAGAGAGACTATCTATAGGGGTACCATCCAGCTGGAGGCCCTTCCAGAAGTATCAGCCTAAGGATCCACCCGGGAGAGGAGCAGCAGATTGCGGCGCGGAACCACCCCACTGATCTACGGAGTTCTACTAATCGTCCTGTTCTGGACTGAGACCAGGTAGGTATTAAACACGTGCACCAATAGGCCCCAACACATCAGGGGAGTGCGCTATCCCACACACACTCTTTGGGGGAGGGAATAGCTGGTGGACACTCAAGAGTTAAGTGCCCTGGCACTCCAGTACTTTGGGGGTTCCAACCGGGAGTTGTTATTGTGGGGTGAAACTTTGCGGGCTGTGTTATGTGGATGGTCTATAATCTGTGTATAGTAAATACTGTTATTATATGTGATTACTGTGTGTATTGGTTCCGGTGAGGGGCTCCTCCCACCACGTTGGGATCCCTCGCCGCTGGAGGCGCTGCACCTAAAGAATAATTATACACCAGGCTCCCAGTGGCGGTATGTTGAAAACACACCTAATTAAAGCAGCGGAGACCCTACATTAATCTTCATTTGGAGCTATACAGTTGTGAGCTGTGCAGAGCTGGACTGTGTTACAAGGCAGGCCGAATCTTCATCAACTCCAGACAAAAGTGCAATACATGTTTGGAAGGAAATAGTATCCTTATCAATCATCAAATAATATGAACACTAGATATGAAAACTGTGTAGATATAAACGTGTAAATAGTGCTGAGTAGAGAGTTTCCAACTTGCTCATTTTAATTTGCATTCCCTGGCAACATCTTTAGCAGGTGATATAGAACTTAACCCAGGCCCTCCCTTTTCAACTCTGCCCCATACATCTGAGAATACCCCCTTTAAATTCCAAAAAGGTCTATCTGTCGTCCATATAAATATCCAGAGCCTGCTGACCAAACAGGATGAACTAAGAGAGCATGGTGCCTTATGCACAAACCCAAAGCCATCGTTCTCACAGAAACATGGCTAACCCCTAAAACCCTTGATGCAAATATTGCCATTCAGGGATACTCCATTTCTAGGAAAGATAGGTCAAAGAGAGGAGGAGGGGTGTTATTTTATATTGCAGACACCTTACAATTTGCACAGTTAATTTGCCCCCCAAACCCACCCTCTTTTGAAATCCTAGTTGGCAAAATCTGCCTCCCCTTTTCTAAGCCCGTCCTGATTCCTGGCATCTACCGCTCCTCTACAGTCCCTGACATCACCAAGTTTCTTGGCTCCATTTCCTCTCTGAATGAGAAGAGTGAGCTGCTAGTTCTTGGGGATTTCAACTACAATTGGCTCGACCCTAAAAACCACAAAATCCAGATACAACTCAAGTCACTTAACCTAACACAACTCATTTCCCAACCCACACGAAAAAACCTGAAATCGCACAACCATTCCTTGCTAGGCTGGATTCTCTCCTCAAATCCCAGCAGAATCCAAACTTCTGGCATCCTTCCTGACATTTTCAGTGACCATGCAATAGTGTACTGTGTAAGGAAAATTAAACCACCCCAATTAAGCCATAACGTTCTCCTCACTAGAACATTTAGAAACTTTAACCCACAACAGTTTCTGGCTGACCTTACCAACTGCCCTTGGTACAGAATCGACTTAATACCTGACCCCGATTCTGCTCTCGACTATTTCCAATCCAAGTTCTTAAAAAAACTCTGTGATGCCCATGCCCACTATGCAGAATACGAGTATGGCGGGTCCACCTTCCGTGGGTTACAACTGACCTTATAGCGCTCTACTATTTCAGGGATGCCTTGTGGAAAAGCTACAAAGTAACAAGCACTAAAAAGGATCTTAACTACAGATGCCTGCGGAATATGTGCACAAGGCAAACAAGACATGTAAAAGCACAATATTACTCTTACAATCTTTGCCAGAATACATCAAACCCAGCTAACTTCTGGAAGCTTATCCACAATATATACAAGCCTTCTAGCCATCAACAACCAAGTAATATCACTTAGGAGGATATTACTCTGACAAATCCCACTTACATTGCAAATGCATTCAATGATTACTTTGTGGGGTGTGCTACTAACTTATTAGCGAAACGCAACCCAAACCACAAACATGAACCTCATTCTGAGAGTACCCCTATTATCCCACCCTCTCCCAACACTGCTCACAATTTTCAATTTGTCCCAGTAGCTGAAGAGGAGATTACACAAGCGCTCCTCAAATTAAAACTAAGCAGCCAATGTGCACCTGACTTTCTGCAATCTATGTTCCTAAGACTTGGTGCCCCAGCTATTGTCAAACAAATTGCTTCCATAGTCAAATCAATTCTGTCTGCAGGCCATATCCCTAAGACCTGGAAAACTGCCAGATTTGTCCCAATCTTCAAAAGTGGGGACAAAAACACTGTCTCAAACTACAGGCCAATACTTCTGCCAATACTATCCAAAGTCATGGAAAAATGTGTTCACTCCGAATTAAGCGATTACTATACCAAGACAAATTTCCCTAGCCAATTCCAATCTGGCTTTCACCCAAACACTCCATGGTAACTACCCTGCTAAAAGTTTGCAATGAGATCCAGTGTGGGATGGAACTGGGCCAACTCACTGCAATATTCCTAGTTATTTCAAAGGCTTTTGATACTGTTGATCTTGTTATCTTGCTTAACAAGCTCCAGTGCTCTGGAATAGGGAAGCATGCTTTAAACTGGTATCATTCCTACCTATCAAGTAGATCCCAACATGTGTCTATCTCAGACTTTAACTCCAACCCCTTGGATATCACCACAAGGCTCTGTTCTGGGGGCCTTACTCCTCTCGGTGTTCATCAATGATCTTCCTACAGCTTGTAAGGGAGCTTTAATACACATGTATGCAGATGACACAATCTTATATGCACACAGCCCTAGCCTCTCCGACCTTGAATACATACTTCAATCTGACTTTTTGAGACTTGAAATTGGATTTCCCAAAACAAACTGTTTTTAAACACTGACAAGACTGTAACAATGGTATTTGGGACCAAGGCTAAATTTTTAAAGTTTCCAATGACTGAGCTCCAGATAACCAACGCTAACACCACCCTAACTCCTGTTACTAGTTTTAAATACTTGGGCATATCGTTTGACTCCCATTTAACATTTGGGATGCACATTGATACCCTGACATCCAAAACCTATGACAAACTAGGTGTACTTTATAGGAACAAATCTTCCCTAAGCCTGCTGGTCAGAAAGCGTATCGCACAGCAGATGCTAATGCCAATTATCGACTATGGGGACATAGTATACGGCTCGGCACCCCAAACCCACCTTAGCAAACAAGATACCCTCTACAATTCAATATGCCGTTTTGTTCTCCAATGCAACTACAACACACATCACTGCGAAATGCTCAAAGAACTAGATTGGTCATCACCTGAGTCTAGGTGCAAAGTTAATTTTTCCTGTATTTCCTTCAAATACTTTCTGGGCAAGCTACCCATCTATCTGAACAAGCTCCTCACCCCTACCACATGTAGCTCTTATCAACTGAGATCTGACTCCAAAAGACTGTGGTCCCAAGGTTCAGCAAAGTATCCTGCCGCTCCTCCTTCTCTTACCATGCACCCCAAAACTGGAACAATCTACCGGAGACTCTCACAGCCGCCATTAGTCTAATTTCTTTCAAAACTAAAGCTGTCTCACATTTTAATCTGGTCTGTAACTGTTACATACTGTAAGCCTATAATCTATATTATCTGTAACTGTGCATGCAATGTCTTGTATATAATGTATACCTTGTTCACTTATGTACAGTAACTATGTATTTGTAACCATGTATTTGTCATCATAGCTCTATGACCAGGACATACTTAAAAACGAGAGGTAACTCTCAATGTATTACTTCCTGGTAAAACATTTTATAAATAATAAATAAAACATCTGACAAAAATAAACAAGACAAGAATATCATGTGAGCAGATGAATATAACAGCCTAACTAATAGGACACATACTTGTGTCCCTGGAAAAAAATGATACAGTTATCTCAATTTTAAGCAAAATGTGTTATGTCGAAGGAATGCAATGTACAAATTAATATGTTAAGAATTTTGGTAAGCATCAAATGTATAGATGCAGCAGATCAGATGAAATGGAAATATATATATATACATACACATTTGAAGTTATGGTGGGTGAAAAAGGCGACAAAAAACCTCCACGTTAGCATATAGCCAATAAAGAATATCACTTGTGAGCACATTCACATGTCTTAAACAAGTCTGCAAACCTGCTTTTCATCATTATCACCAAGCATACAGTGCTCCCACTGCAGCAAGGGATTCTGGGAAATGACATGCAAATGAGCACACAATGTATCACCTTTTGCCTAAAATCCATTTATATGGAACCCATATAAGCAAATGCTCTGCTATTCACACATCTTTTAAGCACAGCATGGGATTAGATGCAAAGCCAGTAAAACCACTCACAGACTTGTTTCAACATTAATCTGTTTCATCAGTGTGAGGTTGGTTGTACTGGCTTTGCAATTTTCAAGGCTAGGTAGGTTTACCATACACATTTTAAGTTATGGTGGATGAAAAAGGCGACAAAAAACCTTCACCGTTAGCATATAGCCAATAAAGTATATCACTTGTGAGCACAATCACATGTCTTAGTCCTCGCTTATAGTGCCGGCGACGGCGACGCGACCGATGACGTCACCCGTCACCGTCGCGATAGTTGAACTTCAATTTTAGGCGACATCGCTGGCTACAAGGCCATTGACATTCGAAAAGGGGGAGGGCAGAGGCACAGAGAAGCTCCTGGTTGGCTGCAAGGGGAGACCATCGCCGAAAAAATCAAATATCGGTGACTACTTGGTAGCATTGTCGCTCCATCGCTTTGGCGACAATGCTTTTGTTTTGAAGCGACGGTCACGTCACTATAAGCTCAGCCTTGGGCGGTGTGTATAGTGCCAGCGACGCTACGGCGACGTCACCTGTTGCCGTCGCCACTAGCGAAAGTTGTATTTCACTTTGCGGCGGTGTCACGGGAGACCAGGCCATTGATTGGTTTAGAGGCTGTCACATGAGACGACAGCCCCTGAAAAGTCAAATATTCCCAGCTGCAAAGAGTCGCGTTGCCCCGTCGCTTTGTCGCTGTCGCACTTACTATAAGCGCATGTGGCGGCGACAATGCATTTGTTTTCGGGCGACGTCGCATCGCCGTCACTATAAGCCCGGCCTTAGACAGGTCTGCAACCCTGCCTTTCAACCATTATCACCTCGCATACAGTGCTCCCACTGCAGCAAGGGATTCTGGGAAATGACATGCAAATGAGCACGCAATGTGTCACCTTTTGCCTGGAATATCTATTCACATGGAGCCCATTTAAGCTGATGTATCGCCGTTCACACAGCTTTGCAGACCTGTCTGAGATGTGAATGTGCTTACCTGTGACATTTTTATGTGCTGTTCTTAATTTCTAAGAATCTGTTCAATATCAACTACAAAATACATAAACTATTGTTTTAAAAACTTTTGTCATGATACTTTTTTCAGTTTTTTTTTAATGATCCAGTATTGATCATATTTGATCACTAAAAAACTGAAAAAAGTATAAAGAAAAAAGTTTTTAAATGAAACATCTGCTCTATGATCAAAACACATGGGGGTCAATGTATCAAAGCAAAAGTGGAGGACTTCTGGGGCAAAAAGAACGGCACAAGATGTATCAAAGACAAAATCCCATTGATTTCAATGTGAATTTTCTCTATGATACAGAATTGCTCTATTTTTGCCTTGATACATATGCCCCATGCGGTTCTATTGGAGTCACTTATTAAAGTCTCCTGCCTGCAAAACTACGGCAACACAAGTGCAAAAAACAGCACTGTATTTATCAAAGAAAAGGAATTCCATCTAAAACAATTCTTCTGCATGGCTTTCACAGCTTTAGTTAATAACCTATGTACAGCCCTGTCATGTCTCACCCTACTATGTACAGCCCTGTCATGTCTCACCCTACTATGTACTGTACAGCCCTACTATGTATAGCCGTGTCATGCCTCACCCTAGTATGTACAGCCCTATCATGTCTCACCCTACTATGTACAGCCTGTCATGTCTCACCCTATTGTGTACAGCCCTGTCATGTCTCACCCTACTATGTACAGCCTGTCATGTCTCACCCTCATGTGTACAGCCCTGTCATGTCTCACCCTACTATGTACAGCCTGTCATGTCTCACCCTACTGTGTACAGCCCTGTCATGTCTCACCCTACTATGTACAGCCCTGTCATGTCTCACCCTCATGTGTACAGCCCTGTCATGTCTCACCCTGTGTACAGCCCTGTCATGTCTCACCCTACTGTGTACAGCCTGTCATGTCTCCTCCTACTGTGTGCAGCCTGTCATGTCTCGTCCTACTGTGTACAGCCCTGTCATGTCTGACGCATTAGGGCTTTATCTTATCTGTTCCCAAGCAGCATGAGGAAAATGTCACGCTGCCTGGAGACCCTTTGACAAAATCCCAACTCTATTCCTATTCATCACAACCCTGCCCCCGCATGTCACAACTCTTCCCTGGCACTATCATAACCCAGTCTCCACATATCAAAAACCCGCCCACCTAATAAGCCTGCCCCCTCATGACACAGACCCTGTCCCAGCAGATGCTAGACTAGAGCCTCTGCTTTGGAGGGGAGGAGTGATCTCACACAAATGTAATACATGTGTGAGGCCCTTTCTCACGCCCCAGAGAGCTCTGTATGTATCAAGGCCACAGTGGTGCAATTCTGGGGCAAAACTAACTGCACTAAAGAACAAATGCTATTGATTTTAATGGGATTCTATAATACATATGGTACAGAGTTTACTTTTGGCTTGATACATGCGACACCAAGTTTTCCAGATTCTTCAGACTACTAGCAATATTATTATATTATATAAAAATGGTCTCTCAATCCTAGCAGCTTTTCTTTCTGTTACACATGCTGTTATACATACTGTATACAAGATGCCAGGCATCCTGTCAGTGTTACCACAGTGAGTCAGCTTCCTCTTCCGTGGCAGTGCATAGCATGCCACTGAGCTCACCAGGAAGTGCTGAAACTAGTAATAAACGTAAACTGCTTGCTGAAGTCTGCCTGGTAGGGACTTTGCAGCATCTTGTTATATAATAAAATATACATCACTTTTTAATAACCTTTTTCACAAACCACATAATTGGGTGTTTCAAGTAAATGAGCCAAAAGGTGTCTTTCGGTGCAGGAAGGTGCCGTATCACACAGCACTGCCTAGTCCAGGGGGCCCGTTACAATTTCATGTGAACTTACTCGTTCTCATTATACAATCAAACATGCCATATTACAGTACAAGTTGCCCTGCCAATGACAGATTCCAAATAAGGTGTTTAAGTTGGGTTTAAATGCAATAAAATGTTTTTTTTATTTATTTATTTTTTAAATAGGAAAGTTTGGTTTATACAGGAACAGGACCTGAAGCTATACCCCTATGCAACACATGTATGCTGTCATGATTCCCTCCTGCAGTACTCTTCGTAGACCTGTAGGGGAGCACAGAGGAGTTAGGTTCAGGCCCAGAACTGGTAAGAACTAGAACAGTCCACGAGGCCAGCTGCCATCTTCATTTCAGAATAAAAACCCCACCCAGTCTGTTAGTTCCTAGCTTTTCAACTAGTAGCTGATTGTGCAAGACCTGATAAAAAAAATTGTCAAGCCCTTTCTGTTACTGCCACTTTCCCCACCTGCATGTATTCTAAATAGTGCACTGTCTGTCACGCTAACACAATGAATTAAGAGGTGCGAATTTCCTAAACTCGGCAGACAGACACTTTCAAGCTCCGGGAAAGTTAAGCCCCAGAATTCATTGCAGCAGTGCAATTTCGGACACTCATGTGCTGCTGCCAGACAGTTTAGTGGCTGCTTTAGATCTGGACCATCTTTTGTGTCTTGTGAACACGGTTGCCCCCTTCTACTGAAGGCCAACCCGGAGACAACGTTTAAAAATTTTGCGCTTACCATCGTTGGTGGCGTCTCCCTGGCATCATTCTAACATCCTCCCGGCATCTCCCACTGCAACCCTTCAATATGGGCGCGCGGCGCCGCATTGCCATGATAACGGGACGCTAACTGACGTCACGCGGTGTCAAGTTGCCATGACAACAGGGCGCCGAGGCATCACGTGATGTCAAGTTGCCATGGCAATGGGCTGTGATGTCACGTAGTGTTCCCATTGATATTGCAACGCGGCACCATTTGATGCCGCGTGGCCATATTGGCAGGTTTAACTTCCAGGGGAAGGTGCCGGGAGGACTCCGAAGGATCCGGGAGACGCCCCTGCACGCCACTACTCTGAGGTTTACTAGGTAAACCCGGTGCCTGCAGATACGTGGTCAAAGCCCGTAGTCTCCGGGTCAAACCCAGAGTGGTGGCAACCCTGCTTGTGAGTCTTTTGGGAGTGGAAATGGGCTTGAAAATGGAAAAATAATTATACCCCGCATGCTAAGCTAAATACCCACCCAGCCAACCAAATGCACACATCTATATCTATCAGCTATATCACAGTTTCCCCTTTGGGATGGACCAACATTGAAAGAAACAATGCAGGGGAAGTAGACCAGGACAAGTGAGACATCTGAGTGTACAATGTCAAAAAGGGTCAATTTTGTTTAAGAAATGAGACTGAATTGATATATGTCTAATATTGTTCTTTATCACTCTGGCAAAAACACAATTAGTTTATTCTAATTTCACTTGAGTTTAGAAACAGTCCAGAACCCAGATCCTTTTATTTTGGTGTTTCTATATTAGCATGACGTGAGTGTGCACATAAGTGTTCTTTATCAAGCGGTAAGGTGAAGGGAATTCGGCACTTTCGTCCCCGTAACTTACTGGCACCTGGTTTGTAGCATCAACCAGCTTTACAATGCAAGGTCAGTAACCATCCTCACACTGAGAAGACCCAAAAGCTGAGTAGGTTCATTGGCCATGCACTTCAGGTTAAAGTGAATAAGAAGCAAAAAGTGTCATACCCAGAATCCTTTGCTGGAGTGGGTACACAGTATGCTGTGCAATTATGGCGTTAGGCAGGTTTGTGGAACTGTCTCAGACATGTTAACGTGCTCATACAGTAAATGGTCTTTATCTATGTTATATCAGAAAACTAATCCTTTGGTTCAGGGATAATAGACTGAAACATCCGTTTTCTGTTCCACTATGGATTGAACTAACACAGCTGTGCTGTTTCCTACATCCTTGCTGCGGCAAGAGTAGGTGTATTACTTTCCTACATTTTATTTTTTAATTTTTTTAAAGAACTTCGGTTGTACAGGGCGATATAGATTTAATTTGAGTGCTGTTTATCTTCTAAAAGACTTATAACACAAATACAACGGGATGTGATATATGTGATTATTCACAACATGAAAGCATACAGGTATTATGGGATCATGGCATTTTCTTCTTTCTCATCTACTTATAAACTAAATACTGTCAATTAAACTCACTAAGAAGATGTAATGAGTTACATATATCATTATCACAATCAGTATTAATTTAGTTTGTTGGTGATGCAGGCATAGAATTAGATGTAGTGTGCTGTATTTGATGCAGGTTATTACCAATTATAATTATAAGAGGGATAAGGATTTAGAATTGTCTCAAATAATGTTGTGCCAACGTCTGGTAGAAAATACATTTTTAATTACAGTAAATGCACTTTGACTCATACTAATAATTTATTTTCCAGTTAATACCACAATAAAAGACAGACTGGGTTGTGTTACCTGGAATGAAAATAAAAAAATCGTATTAATGTCCGATTAACCTACCTTTACATAGTCACGGTCACAGCGTAAATGTTGTTCTAAATTAAACGTTGTAAATGTATAGTTAATTGTGTTTCCAGATGTTGTTTGTACGGTCCAATTGCAGTGTTGGTTCACAGAATACGAGTTGGGATAATTTAGGCTCTCCAAGATGCCATGGCTGCGGTTACCAATCACAACTCCTTCACATACTAAAAATAAGTAGAGAAATACACTTAGGTGCAAGATACTGTATCTCAAACTGTAAAAAGACCATTTTACACACTGCAAATCAATGAAGCAAGATACATGCAAGCATCTTATGGAGAATCTTCCATATTTAGGGAGGAAAACTATCACACTTCTTACAGAATTAACTGTTCAATAAAAATATCACATGAAATGCACAATCAACTACTACTTCTACCCTGCTAAAGTATGCTTAGGTAAATGGGCTTCCAGAACCTGGCTATATTTACCATAGTAAAAACAAAACTCCCCCAAACATATGTTAAATTTCGACCAAAGCAGTTTTAACCAAACACATACAATCCCTGCAAGCTCTGAACGCAACACCCACCACATCATAAATATTTGTGTCAAATTGGGTGTGGCCAAATGTACTGTATACTGTACAACAAAAAACAAAATGCCCCAATGCTACATCCAAATTACAAAGTATATAGTTACATACTTTTAAATCTCAAAAACGCTTAAAAGTTTGCACTTGTTCTGAAAAGTGTGAAAGGGACACGGGGGATGAGCTGAAGGAGATATTCTGGTGTATAAAGCACAAAAACTGTCAAAAGAAATAGCAAAGGCATATTAGTGTATACTATTTTCTGTAGAGCAATGAAAACTGCAACTACCATTAAACAGTAATTGTGAGCACCCTAAAAACACAGCGTAATTCACTTTTTCCTTTAGTAACAACCGAAGGATTACACATGCAATCAGAACGCAAAATGCAAATGAGTTACATGTACCATGTATAATATGTTATATATACACACACACAACTTTGCCAATATAATGTTTTCAATCGTTAAATTGGTGCAGTCTAGCAATTTCGATCGACAGACAAAAATGTAAGTAATGGGTATTAGTAATCAAGGACACTTACTTTGCCTGTAATTAGCAAAGAAGCCACCATATGACATAGTGCTATCTGTTCTTAGTTTCACATATACATTACTTGCAGTGGAGCGGATTGGCTCTGGCAATTGCTTTCCGCAGAGATTCACCAGTAGGTGTGAGCGGGTGCTATTGCCATTGTACACCTTCAGATTAGATAGAAAAATAGAGTACTGTTATCTTTAATTGTGCAGAAAATCACAAGACATATAAACAGGACTGTCATTGCTATATAAGGGGAAAAAAATATTATTTATATTATGGACTTCTGCCACTAGACACCAGAATTTGCAAAAACTTTGCACATCTTGTAGGATTTACTGACAAAATTGAATT
Source organism: Ascaphus truei (assembly GCF_040206685.1). NCBI lineage: Eukaryota > Metazoa > Chordata > Amphibia > Anura > Ascaphidae > Ascaphus > Ascaphus truei. The sequence continues at coordinate 412,449,523 of NC_134484.1, forward strand.
TTGTTAAAGCGCGTTGTGTTCTAACAATTATTCTTTATGTAGCCATGTGTTAAAAATGGTATACAGTTCTCTCATGCTGGCAGTAAGCCTGGTAAATATACAGGGTTGCCAGCATCAATCATGGAGGTTTGCCCTCACACCCTGGTGAGGTGTCATTTGTACATGAGGGGAGTGGTAACCGATCCTGTGTCCTTTGTTAGTGTCACAGGAGGTGGAGCTATTTCCTTGGTATATAAGACACAGCACTGCCCAAAGTTAGTGTCTGTTATGATGGCTGTTTAAGTTGAAGGTCAAGTGTGATAATTAAGATTGATTCTACAGCAAGTAGTGATACCCGCAGCAGTAAGGCTGGCAGGGCCTACACTGTGTCCAGGGACCTGGCACAGGTGGTGATCTCCCTGAGGGGAGAGGTGATCCAACTCCATTGGGAGGGCAGATCTTCTGAAAGGAGAGTACTGAAGAATATGAGCGGCTAAGCTGTTTGCTGTGAGGGGCAGTCTGCCTATACCATCAATAAAGATGCCCTTGTTCCCAAGAACCCCCATGTGTGAGTGTGAAGTTACTCCACAGAGGAAGGCACCACCGAGGAGTTCCTCATCAGAACCATCTCCTTGCGGACGCAGAGATCCTGATGATGTGGAGGCGCTGCACTGTATGTAGGTAGGACTCACGCTCACTACCTCAGCTGCCTGTCTGGGTTGACATTCCCCACACAACATCATGCGGGAGACTCAGGAGTCCTGTTGCCAACAGGTGCACCACCAGACACGACCATGTAATGGGGACTGGATAGACCACAGGGGCCAATGTGAGATTGGGTGGGTCAGGAAGGTCCAGAAACACTGTTACATTTATTAACAGCATAATTGAGAATGTGTTCATTGTTATAATCTGCCAAACAATTATCAAAATCTATGTTTTTTGTACTTTATCTAGATCATTCTCACCAGAGGCAAGATGAAATGCTTCCATTTCCTATGCATAACTAAAAGGGATAGCATATATTCTGGCTCTTTTACATGTATGTCATTATATATTTGTAAGATTTTTATAGGAACATTTCTAAAATTAGGTAACATAAAAGGTGCACAAATAAAAAAATAAAAAAAATAAGTAGGGAATGAAAAATTATGTATGGAGATGTTCATCCGCCCATTCATTTATAGTAATTATAGTATAGGCATTGATTGTAAAAAGTTTGATATCATTTATCAGATTTAAAAATATATATTTTAACAACAGTGTTGCATAAATTTTATAGCAGAGAAACTTTGATAAATTACTTGATTCCTATTTATCAGGGCAAAAGTGGTACTAACCCAAACAAATCAAACCCAATTTTGCTCTAAATATTGATGCTGGTTGAATTTACTGTAAGTCTGTCAGTGTCAATAGGCTAAGCTATTTTGCCCTCTTTCATTATCTTGTGATACAAGGAGTGGTCCGTGGAGACTGAAGCAGTAAGGTGGACTTAGGCTGCGTCCACGCTGCTGAGCACGCTCATGCTTGGCGCGCTCACCTTCTTGTAATTTAATGAACATGGCCACGCTGACTCTTTGTGCGCGCATGTGCGCACGTGCAGCTACGCTCGGCAATGCTCAGCGCTTGGGGTGACATGGAAAATTGATTTTCAAGCGCTCAGAAGTGTCACATGACCCAAAATTACGTCACAATAGTTCCTTCAATAACACGCCCCGATTCAGCCAATTACACGCTCCCTCCCTTAAATGCCACGCCACCCGCTCGTGCTCGCAAATTGCAGAAGGACACCCGAGCGCTCACGCTTGGACAGTTGGTGACATCACCGCTCTCAAGCAGGAGCGCGCTCAGCGGCAGCATAGTAGGTAGGGCACTTGTCAGTTTAATTGTAAAGTCAACTAGCCCAGATGGTAACAAACGTGTCCTAAAAAGTTTTTTTTCATTTGAATTAGCCGGAACTACAAAATAAAAATGTTTTATGTGCATCGTCAGTGTCAAATGAGAGTTCGATACAAACTTCGACAATGTTGCCATTTTTCAGCCTGGTTCCCTTTGTGCTTCAAAAAGTCTGTGCCTGAAAATGTGGGATTTTAGTAAAATGCTTGACGGACCTCCAAATATTTGCAGGAAAAGGCAGAAATTGATACACTTACAGCAAGGTAATCATTATTGCAATTTCTGGTAGACTCCAAATGAAACTGCTCAAACTGAATCTCTAGAATGCTTCCGCTAGATGCCTTCAGTAGCCAGTAACACTCGGAATTGTGGTAATACGGCATGGGGTAGTTTGGAGACGTGAAACTGCCGGACACTGTGGTAAGGGTTCCACCACAACCTGAAGAAGAAAGAACGACACATTCACACAGTGCCTGAGATAATGCTTTAATTAAGGAGTGTTTATGCTATTAGGCCTAGACACATCAACCTCCAACCACATTCATAATTTAACCGGTGCAATGTTTTACCCGCAGTCGCAATGCACGAATTAACGCGACCATTAATAACGCGTTATTCCAGGATCATGATAGCATTACTAATATTTCCACCATAGGCTTCTGGGATATCTATTAATACAGAACCCTATGGTAGAAATGGCATTAACCCGTTTGGTGCCTGTGGCTTCCAAGGTATACCACAGGAATCAAAGGGCTTAATACACAAAAAACTACACTACCTACCCCTCTTGCCTACATTTGGGCTAGTAAATCAACAAAACTACAGTACCCCCCCCCCTCTCTAGACTGATGGCTAATAGCACTATTAGCCAAATGTGGTTAAATAGATAATACTACATTTTTAGCTTAGTGCAAGTTTATGTATCTAGGCCGTATTGACCTACTTTTTAATGTATTAAAATGTGCTGTCTTTTAACCACTGAGAAGGCTTCCTCTTAAGAAATTCCCTATAATGTCAGTAAATGCATGTACGTTTCATAGTTTCTTATTGCAATGATTTGGACACAGCTTTTTATTGTATTGTGAATAAACCGGACCTTTATGTTTTTAGAACCTTCGTCTGTGTTTATCAAGGCTAGGAGAGGAAAAGCTTATGAACTGGAACAGTGGGTATGTAGACATTATAGATACAAAGACAGAGAATCAATAATCAAAACAAAAGAGAATGATATACTGTAACTCAGATTGACATATTAGTCTACAATCTATGTATTAGGCCGAGGTTAGTTAGTGAGGTCTTTGTACCTGTTGATGAACTGTCCCAATGGGCTGCAAATCCAGTAGCGGTCACACTGGAATCACTTCTAAATTTTACCCAGAGCCTATTGCTATGGGAGATAATAACTGGAGGTGATTCATGACAAAACTGACCAAGCAATGGCGATGTTTCATAACCTCCATCTCTGAAAGAAAATATGAAAAATGAATGTAAAAAATTAAAAAAAACATGATTCAAATGACTTTCTATGTTTGGGGGTATACAATATCTCTAACACACTTTGGGTATTATTCTTAAATAACTGTAGCTGTTATCAGTCTTTAATGATCATTCAAGTAAATTAGTTTCTCTTCCTGTTGAATCCCCGGAAGTTACAAGTTTGTGCACATGGGTCAAAACTGGAGCAAAGTACATAAACTGGGGAAAACAATGCCCCTCTTTGCACTAGTAATACATAGACCTTGGCATGTTTTTAATGAGACTTCAGATAAAAATAATCCCAAACACATTAATGTCACTGAGGTCTAGACCTCTAACAAGTGTGAATGTAATTAAAAGACTACAGTGCATTTTGTGGTTAATTGACGTGGAAAAGTATAACTTCTATATCACTTGACAAACAAGCTAGCTCAATTTGGCAAAACTATTTCTAGCATAAAACAGTTAGCCAATGGTTAATGAAGCCAAAATAAATTGAGCTTGCCTGATTTCTATATAGTCTCGGTCACAATTTGTAGAGACATCCAGGATGAAATTTGTGAAGTTCAGCAAAATCTGTTTGCTCATTTCCACTGTGATTGTATAAAAACATTCCCTGTTGGTAGGATAGTTGCTGGGATAGTTTGGAGACATAAATACGCCCGATGCTTCTGTGTAGGCAACGTCACATGCTATTTGGAGAGAAAAAAAATACATATTATTGTAATACCCTTTTAGATAAGATAATGCAGTACTAAAATGAGTCCCATTGAATAAAGAAAGTCATTGTTGTGGTCTGTCTGAGGTCCCAATTCTGCGCCCTGTTTAGGAGCTTTAAAATTCATGGCGGCTATGTAGGGTCGGCCTTTGGCTCTGCGGGGCCCAAGGTGGCATGCTGCCAGCAGGGCCCCCCCTGTAAAAAAAAGCAGGACTTACCTAGATGAGCAGCGCTCCTCCAGCGGCTGCGCGGCTGCATTGCATCACAGTGTCATGTGATGGCACGTTGCCATGGCAACGCAACATCATGTCATGCTGTGGAGGCGGCCTGCTGCGGAGAAGGTAAGAGGACACACTGCCACACACCACCCAAAAAAACCCACACCTACCTCTCTGACAGTCTAGAGGACCGGTGCGCCATCCTCCTGTTGGCGCCGGTATCACTTCTGACTGGAGGGTGGGCTGGAGGAGGGGGGGGGGCCCATGATACCATCTCAGACTACCCCCTCTGGTTGGGTCAAAGTTGGATCCCAGTGCCGACAGGAGGGAGAGGAGAGAGAGGCGGGAGCGCAGGGCCTCTGGAGGCGCAGGGCCTGAGGCAGCCGCCTTGCCCTAAGGCCGGCCCTGGACTATGGTTGTTATGTTTCAAAGATTATTTTGATCGAAACTAGTGCAACAATATCACCAGCAACAAGCAGCCTATTAAATATATCACTGCCATTTGTTTCATTTGATCATACTTCATATTGCACCTGTACTCTATGCCATCAAGTCATGCAAACCATTCAGTTAGAATGTCAGAACCCCAGTGCCATTGTTCATGTTTTGCCTATTAGGCTAGCTCAATAAGCTTTTCTCTTTTAGTCAATTTGGCTAATATGTTGCATTTACGCTGTGTTATTATGGCTATTACTACTTGCATTGATAGGGTTTTAAGTATTCTCCTGTACTCCACTCGAGTCCCAGCTCATGCAAATGAGCACACAATGTGTCACCTTTTGCCTGGAATATCCATGTGAATGGATATTCCAGGCAAAAGGTGACACATTGTGTATTCATTTGCATGCAATTTAACAGAATCCCTTGCTGCAGTGAGACCACTGTATGCGAGGTGATATTGGTTGAAAGGCAGGGTTGCAGACCTGTCTAAGATATGTGAATGTGCTCACAAGTGATATTCTTTATTGGCTTTATGCTAACGGTGGAGGTTTCTGTCGCCTTTTTCACCCACCATAACTTAAAATTTATGGTAAACCTACCCAGCCTAGAAATATTTCAAAGCAAGTATAAACCACACTGATGATACCCACCAAGGTTGAAACATGTCTGTGAGTGGTTTGTACTTGCTTTGCTAGTCCCATGCTGTGTTTAAAAGCTGTGTGAACGGCGATACATCAGCTTAAATGGGCTCCATGTGAATGGACATTCCAGGCAAAAGGTGACACATTGTGCGCTCATTTGCATGTCATTTCCCAGAATCCCTTGCTGCAGTGGAACCACTGTATGCTTGTATTGGTTGAAAGGCAGGGTTGTAGATCTGTCTTAGATATGTGAATGTGCTCACAAGTGATATTCTTTATTGGCTATATGCTAACGGTGGAGGTTTTCTGTCTCCTTTTTCACCCACCATAACTTAAAATGTATGATATATATATATATATATATATATATAGGTAACAGAGCAGATGGCACACAAATACAGATGAAGACAGGTGCTTAGTCCCATATGAATAAATATAATCAAAGGCTCCTTACCAGGCAGACCAGAGAATCCAGGGAATCCAGAGTAGGCACAGCAAGGAAGAGACAGCACACTTGTTAGCAAATAGAATTGTATTAGTATAGCAGGCACTCCCTTGATAAAGGTCCTGTTTTTAGGACCGAAATGTTGGTGTTTGTGCCTGCTATACTAATACAATTCTATTTGCTAACAAGTGTGCTGTCTCTTCCTTACTGTGCCTACTCTGGATTCCCTGGATTCTCTGGTCTGCCTGGTAAGGAGCCTTTGATTTTATATATATATATATATATATATATATATATATATAAATGGAAAACTACAATAAGCGCAATCACAATTAGACAAATAATGATATTTAACCACATATATAGGAGGGTATACTACCTCACAATCTAGCTTTCCCTGATTAAGTCTGCAGCCAAAAGGTCTACCGCTCCACGGGCTGGTATAAAGGAAAATCCAAACAAGAATGACCTAGGCGCAAGTAAAAACAAGAAGAAGACAAACATAGGGTAATACGTTCAAACAATTGGTCTATTCGATGGTAAGATATGCACTTACAACAGGTAGAATAAAATCAGGCCTTGTATCCACTCTGGGATCAGGAACGATGAATGATGATCCAGGACAGCCAGCAACAGCTCATCTATAGGAACCGTATCCTCGTGTGCAGTGTCACATATGAGAAGAGAAGTGGGACACATACATAGTGTAACACAGTTTATTATAAAATTAATAAAAAGACAATAAAGTAAAATACTCACACTTTGTGAGTTTGGGTAAAAGCATTTGAGAATTTGGAGCTTCTCACACTCATCAGGGGTAAGTATCCGTGGACTTATACACAGCTCCAGTAGACTCTTAACACAATGTCCTTAGAACCACATGTAATGTTACTGTCTAACTTCCAGGGGTATGGAGTCTTTTGTTTAGTCACTTCCAATGTTATCCAGTGCTTCTGAGAGCGGGGTAATATTACCGTTGTAACAAAAAAAAACGTAATTAAGGGCCTTGTGTCTCTAAGACCGCACTTAATGTGCTGGTTAGTACTCACGCTACTCCGGTGGTTTAATGGAGTGTTTTACCCCTCGATCGCTCTCTCACTGGTTGGTCTGTGATTCTCTCCGCATTCGCTCACTGCTCCTCTCCTCCCTGGCCGTCCGCCTGCACGCGGCTGCGTGGTGACGTCACGTCTCCTCGCGAGATTACGTCTCCCGGTCGCTGTGTAAGTCTGCGTCCTGTACCAACCATCAGTTGGTACAGGACGCAGACTTACACAGCGACCGGGAGATTTGGAGACGTAATCTCGCGAGGAGACGTGACGTCACCACGCAGCCGCGTGCAGGCGGACGGCCAGGGAGGAGAGGAGCAGTGAGCGAATGCGGAGAGAATCACAGACCAACCAGTGAGAGAGCGATCGAGGGGTAAAACACTCCATTAAACCACCGGAGTAGCGTGAGTACTAACCAGCACATTAAGTGCGGTCTTAGAGACACAAGGCCCTTAATTACGTTTTTTTTTGTTACAACGGTAATATTACCCCGCTCTCAGAAGCACTGGATAACATTGGAAGTGACTAAACAAAAGACTCCATACCCCTGGAAGTTAGACAGTAACATTACATGTGGTTCTAAGGACATTGTGTTAAGAGTCTACTGGAGCTGTGTATAAGTCCACGGATACTTACCCCTGATGAGTGTGAGAAGCTCCAAATTCTCAAATGCTTTTACCCAAACTCACAAAGTGTGAGTATTTTACTTTATTGTCTTTTTATTAATTTTATAATAAACTGTGTTACACTATGTATGTGTCCCACTTCTCTTCTCATATGCACACGAGGATACGGTTCCTGTAGATGAGCTGTTGCTGGCTGTCCTGGATCATCATTCATCGTTCCTGATCCCAGAGTGGATACAAGGCCTGATTTTATTCTACCTGTTGTAAGTGCATATCTTACCATCGAATAGACCAATTGTTTGAACGTATTACCCTATGTTTGTCTTCTTCTTGTTTTTACTTGCACCTAGGTCATTCTTGTTTGGATATATATATATATATATATATATATATATATATATATATATAAAAAACATAATACTGAGTTAAGTTATGGTGAGTAAAAAAAGTGACAAAAACCCTCCACAGGAAAGCAAATATGCAAATATAGCTGTATGCTCATCTGCATGTCTTAGGCAGGTCTGCAACCTCGCCTTTCCCCATTATCACCCAGCATACAGCACTTCCACTGCAGCAAGGGATTCTGGGAAATGACATGCACTTCCACTGCAGCAAGGGATTCTGGGAAATGACATGCACTGTGTGCTCATTTGCATGTCATTTCCCAGAATCCCTTGCTGCATATGTGAATGTAAAAAATATATAAAAAATATAAAAAACCTGTGCAAATATAAATTGATAACAAATATAATACAGGGAAGAAAAGGGACAAAAAATGGAAGAAAGTCCAACCCTTAGTACAAGTCCAGTAGAAATTCAATGGTGATTGGAAATGCTGCTCAGGGATCCATGGCTGCTCTCAGAAGGAATAACCAATTCCAACAGGAGGACTATAGAAAGAGAAGAACAGAGAGCGCACGTCCCATAGTGTAAAACAGTACATTTAATCTTTTTTATTGATTAAATGTACTGTTTTACACTATGGGACGTGCGCTCTCTGTTCTTCTCTCCCTCTATATATATATATATATATATATATATATATATATATATATATATATATATATATATATACATATATATACATATATATAAATACACATATATATATATATACACACACATATTTATATATATATATATATATATATATATATATATATATATATATATTTATATATATATATATATATATAAACATATATATATACACATAAATGTGTGTGTGTAGCCGGGATCCCCATACCACCAGTTGTGGTTGTTGTTGTGGGGTGGGAAGGGCCGCAGTACAGGGAATGCTCCGTATCGGAGGTTCCGCGCAGAGAGTCGCCATGTTGAAGGTTGGCGCAGGCGCAGGACCGGACCGGCAGGAGGTTGCGCATGCGCGGGCATATTTGCCAAAGCCCACGAAGGAGGAGAGCTCTGATAGGAAGGGAGCGGGTCCCAGCAGCCCCGCGAGACCCGTGACGCGCGAGGACCAATCAGGCGTGAGTGAGGGAGGAAAAGGGGTCGAAGGGCGCGCACGTTGTTCAGAGCTAGCGGGAGGAGGAAGGAGAAGGAGCTCCGGTGTAGGGAGGCATCCAGCCTCTTCTTAGGCCTTATACCCCAGGCCCAGATAGGCCCTGAGCCCCAGTAGTGTGAAGCTGAGATAGGGACTGGCCTAGATAGGTTCCGGTTCCCTTACTGTGTACGTATCGCTAACAGAGACATTACCTACTCCGCGGCAGGTCTGGGCTCAGACTCCGCTGCTGCGCATCTGGGTGGGATCGCCCCGGACGCCTATAGCCGACGTCACCTCGGCTCCACACCGATCCTTTGTGAAGACTGTTGCAGGACCGGGTACTGGAGTGCCCGGCAGGTAAACTACAAGTGCACCAACTGTATCACCATTTATTCAGGACACAGTGGCTGCGCAGTCACACACACAGGTTTATTGTCTCACTTGAGGGTGGTGGGGATATTGCACGAGGGAACTGGACACGGGGTGGGCTCACCCAGTGAAGGAGGGAACTGGACACGGGGTGGGATCACCCGGTGAAGGATGGAAGTGAGTGTCCTGCGAGACGCAGTGTATAGTGTCCCCTCCAGTGAGGGACACCTGTTAGAGAGAGAGAGGCTACGCAATTTCCATTCATGCTAGTAAAATTATTGGTTGGTTATATTGCTGTGTGTGTGTGTGTTGATGTACATAAGTGTCCTGCGAAGAACCACTTCCCCTCTGGCGGAAGCTGTCGCAGGTGGAGGCGCTGCACCAAGTAACAAGTATTGCGCGTGCCGCGGGCTCTCCTTGGCAGAGGCTTAGGCCCTGTGAGCCTATAGGTTATACAGCATACAGTAGCGTCCTGTGTTCACTAGGAAGCGGGGCTACATATATATATATATAATTTTCTCTCTTTCGTTAAGCTGACACAAGGCACTGCTCACTTAACATGGCATTAAGCGTATGCTAATGAAATAGGTTACGGTCTTTGTTTTTGCATAAAATTTGCTTTTTGGTTGCGGATAACCATTAAACTCAGGAAAAATAATGTCTGTTATTTGCCCTGGATCTGCCCCCTAGTCTGCCCATTTTACGATCTGTTGCAAATCCTCAGACTGTACTTGACCTTTGCCTTTCTCTTATATTGAGGTTACTATTATGTCTATACCAAGCATTTTTTAATTCCAATACTCTAGCACTTCAGTTAGGAGCCTATTACATGAATCCACCATCCTTTCCGTGAATTAGTACGTCCTCACATGTTCCCTAAGTCTGCTAGCCTCAGAGCATGACCTCATGTTCTAGCACTTCTCCTCCGAAATATGCTTCCCTCATGTACCTTGTTGAAACCCTTTACATACCGTATTTGAAAGATGTAATCATATACCCCCTATCCCTTCTCTGCTCCAAGCTATTCGTATTGAGAGTCTTTCCATTCACCAGCCCTTCTTTGCCCAATCTCTGAACAATGTATGTATTTTTGGAAATATGGTCTCCGAAACTGAACACAGAACTTTAGGTTAGGTCTTACCACTGATCGATAAAGTGATATCACCGTCTCTAGCTTTCTCCTGGGAAAACCTCTCCCTTTGCAACCTAGCATCCTGATAGCTTTCCTCATTGCTTTTTTATGTGCCAATAAATACCTTTGTACTAGTAGAACAGCAATCTGGTCCTATTTTTCCCATTAAGCAGATGCCCCGTCTCACAACTTTACGTCTAGTAACAATGCTTGGCTACTTTTAAATCAGCTGGAATGACTTCAATTTAACTTTCCGTGAAAGGGGGTAATTCTATATGCACCAAAGCAACAGTTTGGTCTCTTGTCGGCCTAAAATGTCAATGGGGATTTTCATCTGAAAACAGCCCAAACAGCCACTTAAATGGATATAGACTGAGGCACGTAGTGGTTGGAGTTATAGTTACATTAATCCTGTATTCTGCCTTAAGATTTTTGTGACCCAAGTACATGATTTTGAACTTCTTGCCACTAAATTGTAATTTCCACAGTCTTTACCATTTATCTAATTCACCTAATGAGTTAGATATGGTAAGAATAAGGGCTATACACATCTCATGAAGTTATCTATATGCACAATTAGCACATTAATGAGGTCTGTCTGTCCCATTCCCTCTGCACAAGATCAAGTGTATGCACATTATATATACATTATACAATTTAGCTGCCTGGATATAACAAGAAAATGTCTCTTATATTTTTCACATTTACCAAGTAGTTAGCCAGTACAAAGGATTATTGCACGGAAACTGCCATTGATTTTAATTGTAGTTTATGTGCAATATTGCCCAATCTTCTCTATCATACTTTAATGATCTACCCCTGTATCTTAAAATAATTTTATGACTGTACTTGAAGTGAATAATAATACCTGGATAGTCAAAGGTTGTCAGGCAATAAATAATTGTATAATCTATGATAGCAGATGGTCAACTTAACATTTACTGAAGAACATTTTGTTTGTCTTAAACAACATTATGGGTCAATAGTTTTCTTGTTAGTAAGTACAGTATTTACTTCTAATAAACGAAAACATCTGGTAATTGGAAATTATATCAAGTATGATTCAAGAATAATAATTCACTTTCAGTATGCTTTATAATAAATTACAATATGTGCTGCCCAAGCTCTAAGTTAAACTTGGCTTGAGTTTGTTCTACTGTAAATAGTACAGACAACGCAAAGCTCGAAAGAATGAGACTTGGGAGAGATTGTACTGGAGATAGAAAAGCTTGGGAGAGTAGTGCAGGAAAATGTGTATTATCAGATGAACTTGATTTATCTATATATTAACATCTAGTCTCTAATCAATTTATTTATTTGTGCTGCAATTTTGTTTACAGCTAAAATGGTAATTTTGCGGCTTTAATGGCATACGATTCCAACCCTCCCTGCCCGGCTCCTACGGAGTTTACATCAGTGTCTGTGTTAGGGCTGCTCAGGATGCATTACCTTGTTCAGGGTGCAGGCTGGGTGATGATGCACAATGATGACGCCTGGAACTTTATTCATTCAAACAGCAGTTTTATCTTTATCTTGTAGGCACAGCCTCACATTGAGTATACAGAGGTCACCCTGTACTTATGCTGTTTGCACATCTTCCCTAGTTGCCCCCATCTCGGTCCACTAAGAAGGTGCCATGGCCTTATAATAACCAATCGGCCAATAGAATCTTTCTGCTCTATAGCGCTGATAATGCTCCATTTCCATAGGGCCCCTGGCAGGCCTAGTACTACTCCCTTGTTCTCATTTTAAGGCGGCCTGTCAAATTTGCTCTGTTACATCACCCTCAACAACCACCACCAATTGCCTTAATTTTTTGCAAAGAAGTCCCAATATAGATATCCTATTTTATCTCCATTCAGGTTGGTTTGTATATCTTGTCTGCTCTCATTAAGCTAAGTCTGCTCCACCTTTTACTTTAAGTAAGTCCTCCCACCTTTCAGTGAATCTGCCCCTCTTGAGAACGTTTTTCCCTTTCAAAACGGAGAAATAGAATGGCGAAAATAGACAGAATATAACCTAGGAACAAGAACAGATTGGAATAAGTAATATCAGATCATAAACAGGAGCAGCGCCAGGTCTGGTGAAGAACGAGATCAAAAGCAAAAGTATAATAACAGGACTGGATTGTAAATTAGCATATCAATCAGAAAAGCAGACAGTATCAGAAGCATTCAAAAGCAAGATGCTGCTAGACAAGGCAGGAGAAAGTGCACAGGCACAATCTTACATTGAAATGCCTAACAGCCTTCAACAGGGAAATATTTGGCATATTTGCCCCCCGACACTTTTGTGAATATTATTGTGTTCTTTTTTCTTATTTTTCCTTTTTACCCCCCCTTATTTTTCCTTATTCGTTTGTCCTTCCTGTTCACACTATGTTTGATTGCTCTATTATCTGTATGCTTACATTGCACAGTATTTCTCTTTTATTATCATATTTATGAGTAAAATATACTATTTTGAAGTATTTCTATATCTTAAGTATTTTTGAGTGCGGGGTTGCTGTTTGTTTCAATATATTACACTTTTGGTGTTGGTGGGGTCTCCTTGTCTCCCTGCACCTTATCTATATTAGCCCTATTGGGCGCTCTTATCCATTTAGGTGGTGCTGTTTGTCTTATTTGTTATAAAAATATTTGGCATGGGGTCCAAGGCCCAGTGCCGGACATATACACAAGCTAATTAAGCTACAGCTTAGGGCAGGCCTGCACAACTCCAGTCCTCGAGAGCCACAAACAAACCAGGGTTTCAGGATATCCCTACTTCTGCACAGCTGGCTCAATTAGTGGCTCAGTATGACTGAGCCACTAATTGAACCAGCTGTGCTGAAGTAGGGAAATTCTAAAAACCTGGCCTGTTTGCGGCCCTCGAGGACTGGAGTTGTGCAGGCCTGGCTTAGGGCCTCACAATATGAGGGGCCTCCAAAATACAAAATAAAAAAAAAGGATGCATTTCAAGTTTTAAAATCGGATGATAAATAACGAAGATATGGGAAAAAGAAGATTCTCTATAAATATTCACATTTTCATCCAAATATAACCCTAAGCATCATGTGAATTGAACGTGACAAACTTCATAGCTTATCATTTGAAGACATCAATGACTTTACTCTCCAAAAATCATGAAATAAAATGTTTTAATATTAAAATGAATGTGATGTGCATAAACTGTTTATTTTTACACCGTCGTCTTTGTATATAAAAATGCTAGTATAACACTTTCATTCATTTCAGTTTCATGTTTATGTTTATGTTTTAAATGGTCCCTTCAGTCAGAATAATACATCTATTTCTAATTATTGGGGCCTCTTAAACTTGACATAGCTTAGGGCTTCAGAAGGTCAAAGTCTGATCCTGCCCGGGCCCCTGAAGATATGTAAACTAAAAGAGAAAAAGGAACCCTCTTTTATTGCACTTGAAACTGGTGTGGATACAGGATATTTGGGTAGAAGTTGAAACTTAACCTTTAGTGTATAGTAAAATAAAATTGGAATTGTGAAGCTAAACCAATCAAGCACGAACCAAAGGAACACTAAAAGAACACAAGCAGGCACTATGCATATATATCTGTGTACCTTGGAATACAACCGGACCTATATCTATAATGTAGCGATTAGATACTAGGAAACTCAGGTCAACTGTTGCCAATGTATTGAGATGAGATAATCACCGTAACTTAAGGTTGGCAGCCCATCTCAGTTACATGTGCAGACATAAACGTATCAGTGTATCCTAAAATACAGTCAGACCTATGTCTGCAATGTAACAAGTGGCTAGTTGAAAACACAGGTAAATTATTGCCAGTGTATTAAATCAGATAAATATTGTAGCTTAGAATTGGCAACCGATCACCGTTACTGCCAAGTTGATGGTTAAATAACCATCACATAGTGTATATTCTCAAGTATCATCATTTATTTTTTAAGTAAAAACATGCCTCCACTTAAGGGGGCATCGTTATACTTTACAGTTAAACAAATTAAAATGACAGAGAAAGCCACAAGGAAGAGGTATGTAAACAGCAAAATAATAAGTGTCTATATTTCTCCCCATCTGAGGATTTTAGGAGGTTTGACTTGGTTAAATACACAGTTTTTTGGGAGAAAACTACTCTTACATAAATTATTTAAGAGGAGGGAATAGGCTATTTTAAAGAGCAAAAGAGAAGGTGACCTAGATCCAAAGGATATTGAATATCTTAGCGACCTAATCTCTCTCCTGGACGATTTTTCAAGGAAGCCAGGAGAGGGACCTTTCACAAATATGAAACCAAAATCCAGGTTTACTCCCCCCCTTGAAGTCAGCACCAAAGTTGAGGTTTTAATTAAACTGGTGACCAAAGAAAATCTACAGTCCCAGAAACGTTTAGGCAACGTTAACAGCAACACTAGGAACTCAAAAGATGTTAGAGACGCTACATAACCATAAAATCATCCGATAAAGGTGGGAATGTGGTCGTTCCAAACACTGAGGACTAGGTGAAGGAGAATATTAGACTGTTATCAGACAGGACCTGTTATGAAGTCCTGAATGGGGATCCCACAATTCAAAATAAAAAAGATCTCACTATGATTCTGAATCTGCCTCATAAATGTATCTCCAAGAAAGAATATGACCAGATGCTAACACAGTCACCAAAGATCGCAACATTTTACAGTCTCCCCAAGATTCACAAAAAGACACCCCCTTAAGATGCCCTATAGTGTTCAGGATTTCAAATCTCACCAGCGTCTATGTGGACTAGGTTCTAAAGCCTTTCGTAAAAAATTTACCCTCATATTTACGGGATACTAAGGACGTCCTAAACAGACTTGACAATGAAACTATAAATGGAGAAGATTTATTAATAAGCTTGGATGTAAAAGCACTATATACCTCCATAATACACACTGCTAGCATTCAGACAGTTAAAGTATGTCTTTTTTTTAAACAAGAGGTCTCCACCTTCAGAATCACAACAAACTCATAGATTTGTTCGATTTTATACTAACCTATAATTACTGTGTATTTAATAAAATAATTTACCACCAAGTACAATGCACTACAATGGGGACCATCTGTGCCCCCACTTATGCAAATGTGTATCTTGGGTGGTGGGAGGCAGAATTGTTTTTTTTAACAAAATGAATGAGCTATATACCTCGCACATATATTGTGGTATATAGATGATATTCTCATTCTATGGAGAGGCCCACAAGAACTGTTCCCTGAATTTGTAGGTGTCCTAAACACTAATAACCTTAACTTGAAACTGACCCATGAGATAAAATCTCTAGGGGTATAGGAGGCAACGATACATCAAAAATCCATAGCAACGAATAATTTGTTACGTGTCGGTAACCACCACCCAAGATCCCAAGTGTCAGGCACCCCAACAGGTCAGAAGGAACTGTTCAAATGATCTTTAATTTGAAAAAGAGGCTTCACTCATGGAACAGAGATTTCAGGAGAGAGGCTATAGCAACAATTTATCATCATTAAAAAGGCATATAAAAGGAGCCAAACACACTGCACGCAGTGTACTATTAACTGACAAGACCACTCCCCCTCTTGATCAAAAGGTGATTAGGTTCAAAGGCACCTACAATAATTAATGGTCCCAAATTAACAACATTTTAAGCATCCATTGGCACATACTGTGTGCGGATAATGATTTAAGACAGGTTCTAACATCAAAACTTACCCTGGTTAGTAGGAAAGCTACTAATCTTAGAGACATCTTGGTTCATAGCCATTTTGAAGCCTCGGCCAAAAACGCCTGGCTGACGAATAGGACAACACCTAACTTAGTGTCAGGGCTGCAAAGCCTGCCGTTTTGCCATACCCACAAAGCACTTTCATAATTGGAATGATTTCAAACAATTCACCATCAGACAGTTTATTAACTGTAGGACGATATGGGTTATATACCAAGCAGTGTGCAGTTACGGAAAGAAATTTGTAGACAAAACAACTCGCCAGTTCCG
This sequence comes from Ascaphus truei, assembly GCF_040206685.1. Classification (NCBI taxonomy): domain Eukaryota; kingdom Metazoa; phylum Chordata; class Amphibia; order Anura; family Ascaphidae; genus Ascaphus; species Ascaphus truei. The sequence goes on from NC_134484.1 coordinate 412,465,979, forward strand.
CCAAAGAGTTCTAGAACATCTGGGTGTTATACGAAATAAGTTAAGATACCACACTGGCGAAACATATTCTTGAAGCACACAACGGGATCGTTAAGGACCTGAGATTCAGAGGAATAGAATATCTGTCAGAAGGACCCAGAGGTGGGAGATTGTGATACAGAGCTTCTCAAAAGAGAATCCAGGTGGATCTACACCCTGGGGACCCTATATCCCAATGGTCCTAATGAGGGATTCGTGTTTTCCTCTTTCATATAACAATCTTCCACATCTTTGGAAGTAAACTATACCAACCAAGATGTACTTTTACAACTTTTACATCATTGTTTATCTCTCTGTTATTTTAAAGCAGACCCCCATAATGACTTTAAACTATGTATATACCCCTTTTATCTATGTCAGAGTAACAATGTTTGCATTGTGTTCTACATCATGAACTAGTCTTTTACATCTGATACATATCCCTTTTTAAATGGCACTCCATCCTGTCCACACCAGTAGGTACTCACTTCCTTTATGTTTTCCTCACAGTTTAAGCTGATTGGTTTGATCATGCTCATTTAGTTCACACTCAATTACTTTATACCAAATATCATAGGATTTCTTCTAGCATTGTCTGAGTTAACCGACACTCCCAATCACTATGACAATGATCGGCTACTTAAACTTCTGTTCCATAGCATGGCAGGCCCACCCAGGAAGAAGCGACAAAAACATGAAACGTACGTCGGTACGTGTTGGCCGTCAGTTACGTCACAGCTTGTTGTAGAGAGAGGATGCACTCCGATTTGGCGTGTTTCTCAAAGGGAGGATACTCAATATTTAGGTATACAGGGTATTATCTCAAGATTTCCATGAGGCGAGAATGTTATGGTGTAACTGTAGACACCAATATTAGGTGAGACCTACCCCAATGCATATTTATTTCGCGTCCTAAGTGACTTAACATTCTGGCTTATATACCTCTTGCTGTAGTAAGGAATATTCTAATGAAAGTTATATGGTGTACTAAACACCGGATATATGTCCAGTGTCAGCAGGTTCCTTGCCAGGCTCTAATAGATAGCAGATTCTGATTTAGCCATGTGTGGACTTAACACTTTACACTAAAACTGTTTTAATCACAAGAGGTAATAGCTGTAATGCAGCATTTTTCGATTATAATCAGTTGCATTCTGTAAATCAACTGGTTACTTACTCAGGAAATTGCATCTTACATATTAAATCCTATCACAATCAGTACACTATTTTGCTATTTACTTTGGAATATACCCAATGTGGTGGTTACAGTATTTAACCATCAACTTGACAGTAATGGTGATTGGCTGCCAATTCTAAGCTACAGTATACTGTTTATCTGATTAATACTCTGGCAATAATGTACCTGTGTTTTCAACTACCCACTTATTACATTACATTGTAGACATGGGTCTGGCTGTATACTGTACACTGATAAGTTTGTCTGCACATGTGCTGTAACTGAGATGGGCTGCTAACCTTACGTTACCGTGATTATCTTATCTCAATACATTTGCAAAAGTTTGACGTGTGTTTCCTAATATCTAATTGCTACATTCTAGATATAGGGTCAGGCTGTATTCAAGATACAGAGATATATATGCATTTTGTCTTCTTGGGTTCTTTTAAAGTTTATTAGTGTTCCGTTTGACCATGTTTTGATTGGTTTTGGTTCAGCATTCTAATTTTATTTTAATATACACTAAAGGTTAAGTGTTAACTTCTACCCATATATACTATACCCACACCAGTATCGAGTGCAATAAAGGAAGGATCCTCTTTCTCTTTTTCTTTACATATTTCCACTTATCCTTTTACGCACCTTTACCACTACCACCAGGCAGACACATTAGTTCCCTTCTCCAACCCCCTACATTTTCTTCCACCCCTCCCCCCACGCCCCTGGATGTTATAAGGCACCGGAAGAACCACAAGCCGTGCGAGTGAGGTCCATACATACTTCTGTTCTCTTCCACCTGTTCTCTCAACCTTTAATCTGTTCAACTAGAGTGGACTCCATAATGTCAGCCTGGATGCAAGGTCATTTGTCACAATGTACAGTATGTTAAATACAGTACAAGATCAAGGACATATATATTGTGCCTGCAGTACATTCACTGCAAATATAAACAATTTAAAATTGAGTAATATCAGGAAGAATGGAAGATAAACAACGTCCATTTTGTGTGTGCCAGTTTTTAAAATTCTTCATGACCTTTAAATCTGGCTGTAACTTTGCTGGCGTGTCTATTGCCAGCTTTCTCTTTGTGGAGGAATAAGAAAATGATTGTGCATTTGGTTATGTTTTACTGTAGCAACGGAGGCATCTCATTTTATTCTTTTGCATTTTATATTTTTATTTACTTTAATAGATCTCTTCATGCCCTTTCCAACACTATTTTTATTTTTTAAGTCTTAATTAGCTTAGAATCTATAAGTGTATGAAATATTGAGTGTCAGGGAGGTTACAATAAATCTTATCAGTGTCCCTTGTAGTCTAAGGCAGGAATGTTCTCTTCCCCCCACCTCCATGTGGCCTTACCTTCTCCAGCATTGGTGGCATCATTTGACATCACAACGTCCTTTGACGTTGCATTGCCATTTGACCACATGGCGTCATTTGACTCTGCGTTGTCATGGCGACTTGTCGCCAGAAGCCGCCGGAGAGCAGGTAAGAGGCAGTTGCAAAGGCCTTGCACGCTCCCCCGGCATTTTATTCAAATGTTGTGGGGAAGAGCGCAGGGCCTCTGCGAGCACCGCACCTCCCCAGAAAATTTCGCTCCCCCCCAGTTTGCGCACTCCTGGTCTAAGGTTTGCCATGGTATCCTCAGAAGGTAGAGATTAAGTAATACATTATTTTTTACATTAAAAAAAATAAATATATTTTTTAAACAAAACAGCAGTACTGTATATGCTCAGGAGGCAAGATACTAACATTATGAGATTAGCTCCTGTAAGCTTCTGGGGGGATTGCCGCTTTAACATGTCTTTAAAGTTTCACTGTATTGCAAATCTAGTTTATGGGGCTTGGTTCTTAAGGTGCGAGAGTGCAATTCAGCAAAACCACTTGGAATCTCTGTTTCAATTCAATAGGAGTTGTTTTTGTACGGTCGTGTTGAAACGGAAATATCGCGCCCTAATGAATTACCACAGTTCACTGTACCTTCGAAGGAGTGTTTCTCAACGCTCCCTTCAGGGACCCCAGACAGGCCATGTTTTGGGAATAATCAGCATCCCACAAAGCTTGCATGTAAAAATAAGTGCACATGTGCGCTTGCTAATTCACAGATTATTCCTATAATGTGGTCTGGTTGGGGTTGTCAGACGATAGTGTTGAGAAATATGGCTTTAAAGTTGTATGATTCCAATTCTAATATTTGTGGGAATTTGGTTACCAGGCTTCCTGCAGCTTCAGAACTTGTACCGTATAAGTACCTCACGCTGTATAGTTTTTTTTGTATCAAATTTCTTATCCTTTTAACCATCTACAGTACTTCTAAACTTTTCTGCATGCTTATAATTCTCTTACCACTCCACCGTAATCTATTTACCTGACATAACGAGAACACAATGCCCAGTGTTTTATAACAGCCCCCTTGGTTGTAATGGAAAATAGAAAGTTACCCTTGCTGGCAATGATTCATAGCACAATATAACGGTCACTAATATTTTAATATGGAATAATTTAAAAAAAATAAAATTGAGGGTGGCACTATGTTGCCCTGAGCTATGAGTGAGGGGCGGCACTCATAGTCTTCTCAGCCCCGCCCCGGCACTGCTCCCTCTTCTCCAGTGCTCAGAGGGTTACATTTACTGGGGGCTGTTGGGGGAGGAGTTTATTTAAGGCTAGGGCAGAGGTGGGAGCAGGCAGTACATGTGTTTGAAGGCCGCCCCTCTACTTTTGTTGTGTTTCCAATGTATTTGATGTGTTATGTATTTGGTTTGTATTGATTATTTATTGAAAAATTGCTAGTCTGGGCTCTGTGGGTACAGTAATGTCTAGATGTGATATTTATTGGCAAGGAGGCAGAACTCACTAGGTGGTGGGTACCCAGAGCTCATCCTCGCAGCTGAATCATCTGAGCGACCAGGGCTGTGTGGTTCCTGGCTTGGTGGTTGCGGGCCACGGTAGTGCACCGTTGGCCTTACTGGTTGGTGGAGCGCTCTGGCAGGGGTTTTAGTAGTTAACTGTATGTTGGTATTTTAATAAAAACTGTGGCCGTATGAACCTCCAGACCTTAGTGTGTGCGTGTTTCATTTTGAATGATAGTAAAGGCATGCTAAAGCTTAGCACCCGTTTGTGTATCTAGGCCTTAGTGTTTTGTTACTTCTCATAAAATACAAATGTAGTAAGCCTAACTGTCTTCGTAGCCGCGGTCCCACGCAGCATCGAAGAATTAACGCTGCGGGGGCTCCCATTCAGAAGCATGAACACCCCCTTCGCGCCATCGTGACAGACACTGTCCCCAGCGCTGCAAACGTTTGCTTGTTCGGCCGCAGCGTAGAGGACGGTAAGTCTTGCTACATGTGTATAAAGGATGTTGCAGCTTTAAGTCATCCAGAAGCTTCTGGCACAGTCCTCCATCTGTGTGGGAATTGAAACTGAAGCTGATCCACCCTTACAAAATTCCATCCAGTCTCTTAACTCCTTGTGTTATCCCCACTCTGTAGAAAAGCAGCTCTTTTTACACTCTGTATGACCACATTCATTAAACTGTGATAGAGCCAACTGAGTGACAGTATCTCATGGTAAAACCCATTGACTTTGGCACTATCACAGTTTAATGAATAAACCCCCATAGGTTTCATTCACTGTTCCTTCCTTTTAGGTTATTTTTCAATACAGTTTATCTGCAGCTTATTTCCATGACCTGCAGTATGTTTTTTCTATCTGATTTCACATGGTGTTACTGCAAAACAATGGTATGATGACATAAGCTCATTAGAATACTATGTATGTTAAAGTCATTTATTAGAGTAGGGCCCCCCGTACCAACTATACCAGTGTATCTTCATGTCATTTTATCATTACTCTCTTCCATGGTATCATTGTTCTGCGCTGTACAATACATAACCACTGTATAAACAAATGTTAATAATAATAAGGTTAGTAGTTACAAATGTGCTACACTATGAGCAGATGGGGACTAATCCTATAGAAAGTATTTGAATGTAGATTGCCTTTTATGAAATAAATTATTATTTGTATAAAAAAAAGTATGCGCCTCCACAGCCTGGAAACGGCATTATATCCTCTGATTATTCTGTGTACCTTAATACAGGTAAGTAAATATAATTACCAATCTGACCACAACAAACAGACGTGACAGATTGGTAATGTCAGTTTTGCTTGTTTCCCACTCCTGCGGTCCTCTAACTTACCCTAGGGCAGGGGTCTCCAAACAAGTCCTCAAGAGCCGCACACAGGCCAGCTTTTATGGATATCCCTGTTACAGCACAGGTGGCTCAATCAGTGCCTCAGTGCTTGACTGGGCCACTGATTGGGCCACCTGTGCTGAAACAGGGATATCCATAAAAGCTGGCCTGTGTGCGGCTCTTGAGGACAGGTTTGGAGGCCTCTAGACTAGTACTGTAATTGTCCTTGTAAAATGTTATAAAGCAGGGGAGCGAAAACATTTTTCCCTGCGCCCCCTTGCTTGCTCTCCCCCCCTTACATTGTCTCCAGCGTCAAATGACGCAGCGTTCTCTTGTGATGTTGCCCAAAGCCGTCAGAGACAAGGTAAGGGAACTTACAGAGGCCTCGTGCGGTCCCCAGGCATTTAATTTAAAAGCTTTGGGGAAGAGCACTCGGCCTCTGTAAGCACTGCGCCCCCTCTCCCCCCCCCCCCACTGCGCCCCTGTTATAGAGTATTGAAAATTTGGTCGGAATGGTCAGTAACTAGTTATTAGTACTCTGTGTTCCAAGGTTGGATATTTTCAGGTGGAAATGCCATTTTTGGCCAAAACAAACTGTCAACTTCTCTTCTTAATGATTTAATTGAAGACTGAATTCAAAATGAAATGTCCAGCACAAGTTTCACAAAATACCTCGTTAAGAAATATGCTAAAAAAAGTTGAATCTCAAGATTTAATAATAAAAACACTGAGGTATTTTCATTGCCCCAAAAAATTACAAATGTAGTCATATTTCCATGGAAATGGAAATTAAAACTTTCATATCCCAACTTTTTTTTTAATATATATATATTTTCCACTGCATGACCTTTTCCTAAATTTGACTAAGATGCAGAACACTTACTTTTTTATTTCAAACTGGGCATGCTTGCAAAAAGAAAAAGAATCCATATCCCCCCGCATTGCTACACAACCGCAGGCACTGAAAGCTCCGATTACTGGAAGCCAATGGCTGATGCTGGCACACACTAACAAACAGAGGTCTATGGTCCGCAACGAAAAGAAGAGAAAGCCAGCACAAAGATCCTTTATGAGGAATTGTACATGCCAAACTCTAAAACGACCACATCAACCCAGACTAAATCAGTTTGGCATTTCAAATATACAGCATGTTTACAAAATGTAAATGCTACCATTTGGTCACTTTCAACCCTTTTCTTGCGAGAGAGGCCAGCAACAGGCTGAGCAATGTGTTGCTGTGCTTTCTGGCAGCAAGAGAGTTATTAAGTCTATTCGTTTAAATGCTCTGGAGCCCATATGTCTACATCCATTTGTATCTGCCTCCAACTATTATATTCCCTTCCAATCCCTTTCTCTTTTCCATGCTATTAAGATATACTGTATTACAGGCATACCCCGCATTAACGTACGCAATGGGACCGGAGCATGTATGTAAAGCGAAAATGTACTTAAAGTGAAGCACTACCTTTTTCCACTTATCGATGCATGTACTGTACAGCAATCATCATATACGTGCATAACTGATGTAAATAACGCATTTGAACAGGCTCTATAGTCTCCCCGCTTGCGCACAGCTTCGGTACAGGTAGGGAGCCGGTATTGCTGTTCAGGACGTGCTGACAGGCGCATGCGTGAGCTGCCGTTTGCCTATTGGACGATATGTACTTACTCGCGAGTGTACTTAAAGTGAGTGTACTTAAAGCGGGGTATGCCTGTATATAATTGTATATGTAGTAAAAAAACTATATGGTCCGTCATTTTGGGGCCTACAGTATCTACCAACACAGTGTTTTTCAATGCCTTGGGTTCCCCGGTGCACCACTAAACGGTTCCCTGCAATTTTCAGGTAATTTTTAAATTGTACCAAATGCAGAAAATTTACAATGCATCTGCTCTGACACGCAATTAGAGAGGGTTAGGGTTCCTTATAATACATCTGAGCTCCAACACACCATTAGAGAGGGTTGGGGTTCCTTACAATGCATCTGATCTCAGATGCGCTATTAGAGAGGGTTGGGGTTCCTTACAATGCATCTGATCTCAGACGCGCTATTAGAGAGGGTTAGGGTTTTTTACCATGCATTTGATCTCATACGTGCCGCCATTAGAGAAGATTGGGGTTCCTTACAATGCATCTGATCTCAGAAACGCTATTAGAGGGGGTTGGGGTTCCTTTCAATGCATCTAATCTCAGATACGCTATTAGACAGGGTTAGGGTTCCTCAAAATTTCCCAATATAATTATAGGGTTCTGTAACAGGGACTTATCACTGTGAAAGAAACTGCCTCTAAATCCAGCAATGTGCTGGTTAATTGCACGCGGGCAATCAACCAGACTCCACCTGGCTGATTAGGACTTTTAGAAAAAGCCTGATGTGAGAAACAGGAGAGAGATTCCTTAGCTCACATTTGGGCTGACATAAGGAGAAAGAGGACAGCATAGATCTCCTTAGCCCACAACTGGGCTGACCTGAGGAAAATATGATGTCTGGATGCACACAAAAGGACTGTATGCTGAAAGCAAGACAAGGGGACAAGACATCTATACCTGGACACAGAGAGTGCAATAGCACACAAGGGTGCTGACCCAGAAGAACAGAGAGGCCATCCCCTACAGCTACAACAACAGAAATAGATAAGAGACTTTCTTGTTGGACTGGTGTGTGTGTGTGTGTGTGTGTGTATACAGTTGTGTGAAAAAGAAAGTAGACCCTCTTTGAATTATATGGGTTTACATATCATGACATAATAACAATCATCTGTTCCTTAGCAGGTCTTAAAATTAGGTAAATACAACTTCAGATGAACAACAACACATGACATATTACACCGTGTCACGATTTATTTAACAATAATAAAGCCAAAATGGAGAAGTTATGTGTGAAAAACTAAGTACACCCTTACTGCTTCCATAGGAATTAAGATGCTAAGTAGCAGACAGGTGCTGCTAATCAAATGCCCTTGATTAATTGATCATCAGCAGGTGTATCCCCACCTATATAAAATCCAAAGTTTAACAGTTTGCTGGTCTGGAGCATTCAGGTGTGTGTTAACACAATGCCAAGGAGGAAAGACATCAGCAATGATGTTAGAGAAGCAATTGTTGCTGCCCATCAATCTGGGTAGGGTTTTAAGGCCATTTCCAAACAATTTAAAGTCCGTCATTCTAAAATGAGAAAGATTATTCAAAAGTGGAAAGCATTCAAGACAGTTGCCAATCTTCCCAGGAGTGGACTTCCCAGCAAATTCACCCCAAGGTCAGACCGTGCAATGCTCAGATACATTTTTTAAAAAAACAAGAGTTACATCTCAGACTCTACAGGCCTCAGTTAGCATGTTAAATGTTAAAGTTAATGACAGTACAATTAGAAAAAGAGGCCTGGGCTGGTGGGTGGAACATGTCTTGGGAGCAGATGTGACAGCCTGGTAGCAGTGCCAGCCAGCAGCTTTGGTGTGGTGGACAGTGTGGGGGATAGCCGAGAGGGCAAGGAAATGAGTGTGGGGAATGGTGCTGGTGTAAGACTCCTTGTAGTGCACAACAACATGGGACACTGGGACATACTGTAGGTATTCATGTCCCCCAGAGTGGCTGAGTCAGTCAGGAGTGCAGGGACCCCAGAATGAAGGGGTTCTGTCCAGTACAGTGGAGGCAAGAAGAAGACGAAGAGGAGGCTGGCTGTGGAGTCATGAGCAGCTGCAAAAGAGGTTGAGGGGCATGTCCTAACCTGTGGCAGTTATGGGGGGTCAGCTCCTCCTCTGGAACTATTGGGTCAGTGCAGATTTGAGGGGGTATATACCCTTTATTCCTTAAGGGCCCTGTTGGCTCCAGAGTGGGAGAAGTGGAATGTAATTGAGGATACTGGTGCAATGTGTTCAGGTATGCTGGGTGCATTTTGTGCATTTTGTATTGGGGTAGGCTGTGGTAATATCAGTGAAGGGGCGTTGAGGGACAGTTTGGCTAGGTTGGATGCAGGTGCCATGGTGAAGCCTGCAATGCCAGTGATTGGTAGTGTTGGGAGATGGGGAAGGTGTTGAATGTTTCACAGGATTGGTTCAAGGGGTAAAGAGAGTATAATACTTCCATGGGGAGTGGGTGTAGTGTGTGTTTGGCAGTTGGTGTACGTGGAGTTCATGTGTTGGCTGTGGGTTGCAAGGGGCAAGAATGTGGGCATGGTGGACAAGGTGCAAGGTTTGTCTGGGGGAGAAAACCAAGCCATAGAGAGTGCTAGTTGGAGGAGAGAGGGAAAGGCAGCAAGCTCCAGTATAGGCTTGAATATTGGCTAGCATCTTGGAGGAAAACTAGCCGTGACATTGCTCAGCAATGTTTAAGTATGTAGATACGATTTGAGGTGCTCCCAAGTTGTACAGCAGGCACTGCTTGGTGGTACTAAGATTTGGAGTTTTGACACATAAATGGCAGTGCACAAGCAGTTGCATGGGACATCAAGGATATGATTTGTGACTGTTGCTCATGACACTACAAAGGCCATCCCCCTATCAGATGGGGGCTAGCAAGTTTTAGCACCCAGGGAAGTTGGCCAGTTTCCACAAGGGTTTTTGCTGGCAGTACAACAAGGGACAGTGTAAATTGGCCTCTGCTGTCACTTTAGGCATAAGTGCAATGCCACCCACAAAGCAAGTACTTTAAGAAAGAAACGTATGGGTTTGAAAAGGGAACACCAAGTGTGGTTATTATTATGAAGGGCAAGGATGCCGATTAGTATCCGTGGCTTGTTCGCTACCACAATAAGGGGGCAGAGGAATTGTTCAAGACTTATTTCACTGACAGATTTTGGATCCTCTTTGCAGAGGTGGATGTGCTTTCTTGCCAGAGGAATCCTACAGTAAGTCCACGTGTGTCTGGTCATGTAATTTAGAGGCCTGAGGTAGGCTCCTTTGCCGATTTTACAACCATTGTTGGGTGACCAGAACTTTCGCATACTTCTAAAGGGTAGGGTTTTGTTTTTTTAAATCGGCTGACATTTGTTATGTCATCCGCGAAACATCCTCATCATTTTTTCAGGATTTCTAGAGGGATCAGATCATTCCCTAAATGATTTTAAAATCCAAATCCTCAACGGAATGTTGAAAAGCACGCAAGAACGGAAAACATTTTGAACTCAAAATGATAATGCTCTTTGACACTAAAACAAGAGGACTTAATGCTGATATGGGGTTTTTAACACACTATCGCAATTTTTTTGTAATGTTTCTCCCTGGCTCTGCATCCCTACTCCCCTGCACACTGATGATGAATATATGGTCCAGTCCCTCACTGTCCCTTTCATCCATTTATTTCCCTGTCTGTTTATTCCTTCCCTGCATCATCTGCCTTAGATGGCTATCTTTTTTTTTTCACATCTGTTTTTAGCTCATGGAACCTTTGTAACTCAGTACTGCTGACCTGAGGAAGAGAGGAGAAGTTATTATATCAATTGTTAGTCCAAATAAAAAAAGATATTACCTAATACTGAAGTACTCATTTACTCTGCACTATCACCACTGGACTAACATGACTATTTCTACTTAATTCATAAAAGGATGAGACAATTTGGTAGCGTCAGATGTATTTTTGAGTCAGTAAAATAGCAGGACACTGATGCTGCATGAAGCAGTGGAAAATCACCATACTGAGTTGTTTACCAACACGGCTAAATCGGTGGGGCTTACCTGGGAGGGTGCTGGTGCCTGGGATATTACGGGCATTCCGAGTTAACCTAACATTCTATGAATCTTTCCCTTGCTACTGGCGGTCAAGCTCTGCATAATGTACGGGCTAACAAAAAAATGGTGTTCAGACCTGAAAACATGGAGCTAGAGCCAGCATTCAATTTAAACTTTTGCACCTTCCCCACTGGTGGTTAGGTAGCTCGGGACCTTTGTATTGTGTGGCTTCAAAATAATATTTGCTACATAGCTGGCGTGGAGAACAGTGTGGATGAATGTATTGTCTCATTTTCAAGAGATAGCCCAGAGAGCGTCCCTATACAGGGCACCTTGTACACAACTGCTTTGGGACATAGCTAGGAAAGAGTGATTGACCTTGTGTGTGACTGATGCCTCTGGTACGTGGGTCATCTATTCTAGGACCTGGGGGTGTCGGGGGTTGGGGGGTTGGTAGAGGAGAGTTTCTGTAAAGAAAAATGAGGCGTTGGTTGTGGGCACATTCCGGGGAAGTTTTCATTAATTATATATTAAGCAAAAAATAAGAAGGATGGTCAGGGGCCAGTATGAAGTGCACTTTGTGTTGTCCTTTTTCTCTAACTTATGTGGGGATCAATATATCACAAGGGATTTTTTGGTCCATGATGTGTCTGAGGGGTTGGTAGAAGCAGACTGTAACAGGGATTTGCGAGAAACTGTTTGCGAGAAACTGCCTCTAAATCCAGTGCTGGTTAATTACACACAGGCAAACAACCAGGCTCCACCTGGCTGATTAGGAGATTTCCTTAGCTCACATTTAGGCTAACAGAAGGAGAGCAGAGAAGCCTGCACACAGACACTGTCTTGAGCACAAAGGCTGTGCTGAGATGACACCCAGAGACCTATATTTCCTGGACACAGAGGACCCAGGAATCTGCCAGAGACTGACATGGAGGGCCATCTGCTTAAGGTATCTCCTGAGACTTTGGGATGATAGACTGGTAATGGGAATATCACTCCAGTCCTGCAGATAGGGTCTGGGAAAGTTAGCCCTTACAAAGGGATAGGGGTTTGTTATTTTGTTGTTTTTGTATGTTTTGCCTGGATAAAGGAACAGGCTCAATAAAGCCAAGATACAATTTCACCCAAATCGGTCCCCATTATATGTACCTCTGCACACATCTCTTACACAGACCAAAAAGTGTAATGGGCATTAGCCAGTTACATAAGTAATGCTAGAGGGCTTGGTAAGAATAACTAAATTTTTGTATTCCACTGATTTTGATGCTCGATTTTCCATTGCTGCCTTTTCTTTAGCATTATTGGATGAGTTGCGGGTATGAAAGCTAGCAGTGGCCTCAAAAGTAGGGAAATGAGGCTTGCAAGGGGAGGATATCTCATTTGTGGCGAATCAGCAGCGGTTTTTGATCTGGCGGTTTGAGACTGAATAGAAAGTTATGGGTGTCACTCGGTGAGTTGAGGGAGTGCTAATTCTGCCCAATGGGACTTTTTAAAGGCTAAATTCAAGTTAGGACGCAGTCTATGATGTATTGGCTTTCTCTAAATTACTGTTTTCAAGAGTGTTGAAGCGCTGTTTGGAGTTTTAATTTGCATGAGGGGAGGATTAGCTTTCATTTGTTCTGCATTGGAGCAGGATCCGAGACGGCCAGATTGGTCTTAAATTAGGAGATCATTAAAACAGTTAGAAGATGGGCTTCTGGTCGCTTCAATGAGTATGTGAGTCTTTCTTTCATTCAGTAATATGTATGGCCTAGTGTCTTTAATATTTTTATAGGTTAAGGGGGTTTTACTGCTTGGAACTGTGGGGACTCTTACATCCACTGGGAGGCAATAAGAACTGCACAGAAACTTGATGAGAAGTAATAGGGCATAGTGTCCTGGATAGATATGAGGTTTCATCTAGTCTCAGTGGCTCCCCTTGCTGCTGAGTAAAAACTGTTATTGGGGTCCTCCAGCCATTATAGTTTTACATGTTAGGGGTAATAACCTTGCGCATGTCAAATTGATGGAGTTGATGGGGAATATGAGGAGTAATATAGCTCAAGTGAGGTGGCATTCTGAGAACCCTAATTTGGTCTTGTTGGAAATTTCTCATACAGACCTTGAGGGTGACCTAATGGGTCTTTTTAAAGGGGATGGAGTGCACTTGCAGGAGGTAGATAGTGATATCTTTAATTTGAGTCTGGAGAGGAATGTTGAGCTGTTGGCGGTCGCAAGGTCTGTTTAAAAAGAGGTAAATATCCTTGCAGGTGTTCTGTTTGGGGTGGAAACCTTTCCAGTTTTGGCTTAATTGTTTGAAGGTGTTTTTATGGGGGAGGTAGTCTAGTGCGGCAAATATGGAAGTGATCTCCCAAGTAATGGTTCTTTATTGGGTCATGAGGCTTGAGGTGGCAGGTGGCAATATGGGGTTCGAGCCATGGGTATTCAATGGGCATTTGGTTCATTTGACAGAACAAGAACAGAACAAGATGGTGGGGTTTCTGGGAATATTTTGGTAAGCCCTACTGATAAAGCTGTGACCGGTTATAGCCCATATTGCTTTTCAGTTTTTTAAGGTTTTGTGGGGGGGTCCCAGATCGAGGCCTGATTGTCATGTGATAATTTGTGCAGTAATTAAATAAAAAAAAGAATGGTGTCTAGTTGTAAACAGGTAAAGGACACTAATTATACATAGATTCTTGTGATCAGGACCATCCAATGTATTTAAAGTTATGTCATGACTATTCCAAGTATCTTTTTTGTAGCACAACTGTAGTACAAGGTTTAATTTACACTACCTGCATTGCATTCTAGTATCACCATAAATGAGTAAGATTTTAAAAAAAAATCAGTATTAGTCTTGTATAATCGAGTAAAAAGAGCCCAGACAATTATGGAAATCAATTATGTGTAACTCCTTATGTTCTATTTTGCTATTATTCAGTGCTGTCCTATATGCATATACTGTATGCATAGATACAATTACTACCACTATGGTAATTAAGGGGTTAACCCCACCCCCCAGCAACCCACCTGGCAGGCCTAACCACCCACCCTGGGCCAAGTACCCCCTCACACAGTCCCTCTACCCCCAATAAACATTAAAATACCAACTACCTACCAATACACAAGCCACCCACCCCCTGTACCCCCCCCCCCTAACACAGACAGTATAGCAATGGGCAAAATTACTATTAGCCAGATATGGATAATAGTGCATTTGCCCATTTAAAATAAAACATAACCCAGCCAGCATAAAGTAAATAAAACTTGCACTTACCCCTGCTGGGATGAAGGCCATCCTCATCACCATCCTTTGGCAGCAACATAACAATCAAAAATACGATCTAATGGCCACAAACCCTTTAATCCCCTTAGCGGTTAGTAACCGCTATAGTAATTAAGGGGTTAACCCCCCTCCCCCGCTACCCACCTGGGAGGCCTAACCACCATCCCGGGACAACTATCCCCACCCACCACCCCCGCTACCATTGATTGACACAGTGTTAAAGCATGCCCATATAATATGGGCATGCTTTGTGATTATAGTTATAAATGGGCAAGCTAAAAAAAAACAGGCACAAAATAAAACACATTACATAAAACAAAATACAGTACAAATGCAAATAAACCAATTAATTGGCACAGTGTTAAAGCATGCCCATATAATATAGCCATGCTTTTCCACTAGAACAGTCAATGAGTGGGCAAGCTAAAAAATAAACAACCACCAAAAATACCAAATTAAATCAAAACAACCAAATTAAATCAAAACAACCACCAAATGAAACTCAAGAATTCAATTAACCAAATACCACAAAGAAACCAGAAAAAGAAGCAAACATAAAAAAATAAAAAAATAGAAGCAAACACCAAAAAATACAAAGAATTAAAAAAAGCAAACACCCAAAAACAACAAGAATTAAAAAATCAAACACCACAAAAATACCAGAAATAAATAAAAGCAAACACCAAAAAAAAACACAATTAAAAAGCAAAACACCAAAAATATACCAGAAATAAATAAAGCAAACACCAACATGGAAACATAATAAAAATCAAAACACGAAAAAGAAACAAGAATTACAAAAACAAACAAAGAAACACAAGAATTATACAAACCAATAAACAAAAATGCATATAAAAGAAAATAAAAGAAATAAAAACAAGCATTTGCCAAAAAATGCATTGCTTGTCACTGTATTTATCTATAGCCCTAATGAGGCATAGATAAATATATTGGCAGTCAATGGGCAAGCAAAAAAATTAAAATTTAAAAATACTATCAAAATACCTGAAAAATAAAAATGACAGGGTCAATGTTTTTCTTACCTTTAGATGTCTTCACCCTCCGATTCCCGATGTATCAAGAAGCTCTCCATCCGTGACGCAATGATCCTCAGCTTCAGGTAAGTTTCCTTAATTTCTTCTGTTTTTCTCTTCTTTCTTCAGTCTTCTCTTCTTGCTTTGTAATCCATTCCAGGGACGGATGTTGTCCCGTTGTCTTCTTGAGGGCAAATGAGACGTACAGTACAGGCCTTATATAAGGTCTGTGATGCACATTTTACTGTCAAATGACACACCTCCAATCCTATTGGATGGTGTACCATGTGACAGAGCCTCTTTTTTTTTTTGTAAAGAATGTGACGTCATGTAAAGGGATTGAAGCCATCCAATCAGGAAGGCTGTGCTTCCCTCCCTTTAAGATGATGTCACCAAAAACAAGATGGCTGCTATCACATATTACTCCAACCAATCAGATTGTGAGTAGCAAACCATGTAACAGAAACAATTTTTGGAAAGGAAGTGATGTCACTCCCTTTCGATGACATCACATCCTTTCCAAAAATGGAATGGTCTCTGAGGGGTCCCCGCCGGCCCCTGGTATCAATCCTGTGCAGAAAAAAACAATGAAAATGCTTTTATGCATCTTTCAATACGTTTAGCGCCAACCTTTATCTGGCGACAAAATATTGCAAGATTTTGTAAAGTTCGATAAGCTTATCACTGCTTAGTGAATAGCTATTACTGAGGGGGAAAAGGCGATTTTAGCTTTTTTAGGCTTGTTGAATGTTATAGCGTGATACTGCACTGTTATCACTGTTTAGTTAATAGCAAAGCAGGCAGTATTGCACTATAAGGGCATTTAATGACCATTAAACCACTTATCACTGTTAGTGAATAGGCCCCTATGCCTCATAGTCAATACCATAAGAATACTGTACCTCACATTACCCAAGCCAGTTGTTTAAGTGTCATATTTGACTTTTTTCTTTCCTTCTACCATTACCTTAATGCCATTGCTAAATCATGCGGCTTCTTTCTTTGTAACATTGCTAAAATAAGACATTTTCTCAATGTTAATGTATGCCCTTATTCTCTCCTGTCAGGACTACTACAACCTTCTGCTCACTGGCCTACCTATCTGGCAGCTTTCTACCCTTCAATCTATTCAAAATGCTGCAGTGAGGATAACGTCCCTCTCCACTTCAGCATTCACTGCTTCTCTCCTCCCAGAAAACATTCTGTTGGCTTCATATTAAATCCTGCATTCCCTACAAAAAATGTATTTTTACCTTCAAGGCTCCCCGCTCCTTTGTCCCAGTTTATATCCCTGCTTTACTCTCTTACTATACTGTACCCTACATGCTCTCTATGCTCTGCTCAAGCCTGTCTTCTCTCTACCCCCTGAGTCACTATGGCTCTCTCGTGCCTATAACCCTTCTCACCCTATTTCTGGAACTCCCTCTCAATGTCTGCCAACCACCTTCTTTTTCTAACTTCAAAAGTCATCTGAAAAGTGTTTAATTAGTACTCAGCGACCACTTCTCACTAACTACAGTATGCTCTTATACACATCAAAGCACTCAAATGTACTACTATTGTTTCTGTTAGTCTCCCCCGATGCCTATTTGAGTGTAAGTTCTTCAGGGTAGCGATGTATGTCTTGATGCCCTTATTCCACCTGTATTAATATATCTGGTATTGTAATTGTATTGTAATATTTGGGGGGGGGGGGAAGAAAAGCTCTGCATACCTGGTGGGCTCTATAGAAAATAAAACTAGACAGCCATACAATAGATGTGAACTTTTCACAGCGAACTTGGCAAATGTCACCATTTTTTGTTCGGCAGTCAGTCGACAAGAACCACCCCAGCTACGTCCTCTCTGACTCCAGTGACGCACGCAGGCATCTTACTCCGAACAGCAGCTCTGATCTCCATGACTGCAATAAGCCTTTTTCATGGTCTATAATTGACTTTGCTTCCGGATGCTGACTACATCAGTTCTGTGGATTACTCTATTCTGTCGGAAACTAGCCATGGTATCGTCAGTCCTGTTTTAGATTGTTTTCATATGTTCACTCATGTAGCGTTTTTCTTTCCTGTGCATGTCTGTCCAGGCAGGGTCATTCCAGCCATAACTACAGGGGTGATTTTAAAATGAATACCTTTCAACCTTCTTTTTGGCCGGCCAGTCTAGGTCTTATGTATATTTTGACACAGACCCTTTTTTGATTTGGTACAAATCTAACCTATTAGGTTGATTAACCTAGGAGTCATTTTGCTATTTTGTACTAACATAGATTAGAAGTTTGTCTAAGGAGTTTATTGTGTCATTGAGACGACATTTGTTTTAATATTAGTGTTGTTTTTTTTTTAACTTATGTGTAATAATATTTTATTTTTTGCCCTGAGTGCTTATTTTGGGGTTTGTTTCTGCCTCATATTATTATATGCCATTCCGCATCTTGACAGAATATATTATGGATATGTATATTCCTATATGGGATACTTAGGTTTATATATATATATATATATATATATATATATATATATATATATATATATATATATATATATATATATCAGTGCTACTATTTAATTAAATCAAAACAGTTGTATCTCATCAGGTTGGCACATATCTAATACATATATACTGTATATACTGTATGTTGAAAACATTTTTTTGAACAACGATGATGTCAGCATCTACTGTACCAGTGCATTCTTCCCCAGAATATTATATGTTTAAGATAATATTTTTCTAGATTTAAAGCACTGATGCCAAGATAAAGAGAGATTGCTTTCAGGTATTGAAACTGTGAGCACAAGTATGTTTACAATGGTCGGTGAGATTTCACTTCCCTATCTGCTTACAAATAACTGAAAGGAGTATTAAAGCCAGGTATTGTACATAGCAAATTATTTACATTTCTATTTTTTTTTCAGCATACTTTCTTACTGATCTACAGACACACACTCTTAATATTCACACATCACTACAAACAATGATGTTATATAATGTAAGAAAAAAAAGAAGATTTTCTAGTATGTTACCTGTAGACGCATTAATTGATATGTAGTTAGCTGAAAACCCCTCAGTAGCCACAGATCTACCAGTCACCAAAAGCAGGATCATTCTGTTGTCACTACTGGTTATTGACGGAGGGATTGACCGTCCGCAATATCTGTAAAACAAGTCCGTTTTAGAAAACTTCTTCATAAAACAAGGTAAAAAGTCTAAGTAAATATATTTAAGTCCAGTGAATTTGCTTTAAAATTAGTTTTCAAAACACGTGCCCATATTTACTAAGCAGTGCTACTGCACAAGACACTTTTCCACACAGCATAGTAAATATTGCGCTTCACGGCCACGCCGGTGAATGGGCTGTAATGTTTTTTGGAGTAGCACTCCTCAGTAAATATGGCACATGGATTTTAAAGTGTTTCTTTGTTGCATGCTGAATAATTAGGAAGGACAACGGGACCCATAATATAACACATACTTTAAAAATATATATTTTGTGGCATAAATAAATGCTTCCCTTACTGTAAAAATCTTTTTGAAATAAACAAGTCTTTTACTTCATGCACAAATAAATGCATAATGCATAATGCAGTAGACAAAACGAAGTCCGGACTGTACCTTCCAAGTTTGGTCCCAGAGGCTACAGTACCATTGTCATACAGCTCCAGATAATCAGAACTGCATGTATACATAAGCTCCAGGTTAAATGAAGTGAACGTCAAGCGGATAAGGTTACCAGGTTGAACTGAGATAAACCATGTACAACGAATGCCATGTGGATAGGCAGTTGGGTGGCCAGGACTTGTAATGGTGCCTTGGTGGGCAGTAAGAGTCGCTCCACAGCCTATAAAAAGAAAGATATACGTTTACATGATGTAACATTTTCTTTATTAAAAACACTGTGGATCAGTCACCTGTAGCTATCTTGTTCTATTCCAGTTTGCCGTCAACTTTAAATAACAATAATAATAATAATAACAACTTTAGCAATGCAGTGAAGTGGCATTTGGTGGACAAGTTCTGCCATGTATGATTTATAATGGCTATTACATGCAGATGCCTAATCCAATGAGATCTGTGTGCAAAGCTTCCACACTGGCTGCTTTGATATGGAAAGACCAAATAGGCATTTACAATAAGCATTACTATGCTACATTGCTTTGAATATATCATTATTTCATTTGTGGGGAGGTTTGTGAACCTATCCGTGTGGTTACAGGAGGCGGTTATATTTCCGTCAAAGAAAAGGAGTGTGCAAATAAAGAAGTGTAAGGAAGTGTTTCACTAGAGATCCAATCATGTGTTTACATGTTTGCCATTAAGTACTTCAAATGTGTTTATGGTTGGACAAAACCTTGGAAGTATACAGGGAAAAGAAATGAACGCACCTTCAATTACAGAGCTATATGAGGCTGAGAAACCATGGTTAGTAGCTGAGGAGTCAGTAATGAATTTAACATAGAGAGTTCTCTGCGTAGATTGAGCAGGCGGAGGCGTGTCAGGCCCACAGTATTTGCCAATGGGTGTGGAATCTGTAGAAGGACCGTCCCTAATCTAAAAGTAAAATGGAACATGAATGACTTATTAACACTAAATAATGAACATTGAATTTGAACACTGGCGAAGAAGTACCACAAGATAAAACACAGCCACTGCACAGGTTTCAAGTACAGAAACAGACACTGATATCTAGTTCTCAGAGTGACAGAAAAGGGGGAAAATAATCACTTGGGGAGGTACGGAAAGAAAGACCATAAGGCCCAGAAAAAAAAGTTATTTTGCTAGAGAAATGTGATATATTGCATAGCAAAGTATGGTCTGATGCTCCCAAATCCCTTAAAAGAGGAGCATAGACTCCAGAGACAAATTGTGATGTTGCTATAACGTTAAAGCATTTATTTTCTCTACTACAGAACTGTAACCTGCACAATATCAGACATCAAAATACATAATACACACTGTGGCATATGAACTAACCCGTGCTTTGCCATAAGACACATTTTAGCCTCTGGGAGACACATTCCATTCAGTTGAATGGGCTATGAGGTGTCTTCTGGTGCCAAAAGGTGTCTTATGGAGTACTACCACCTAGTAAATATGTGCCACCACTATGTCTGCTCTAGGCTATTAAGTAGCTCTGCCGCGGTAATAAAGCTGCTGTAATTCCAAAAGTTGCAGATATCATGGCTGTGCTACACAAATAGCTCCAAGAGAATTCAACAGCAGTAGCAATTTTTTGTTTGCCAAAAAGATTATTTTACGTAAATGTTTGTTCTCCAAAATAGAAAAGTTTTGAAAGAAAAAGTTACTGTGTAATTAGGTAGAATGTATGAGTTAAGTGGTCCTCTTACATTTGTGCCTATATTTTTAAACACTTACCAACTGGAATGCAAACAATATATATATATATATATATATATATAGGGTTCTGTAGGAGATCAAATGCTATGTCCCTTAATATCCATTCATGTACGCAGAGGTAACCATACAGGGGAAATATAAATGGTTAAGGATGCAGTTCTGGAGTTCCAATGTCACATGATTTGACACATTAATCCCTGGAAATGTTGGTGAGGGTGTCATCCATTCTCCTCTCCTTAGGGAGTTCCATGAAATATAAGGGTACTCACTGTTATTCCCCTGCAGGTCCTCAGGCGTGCAACCGCGTCCGAAGTCCAAGAGTATAAAAAAGTGTAGTGTGTGGTGCGCAGCGGCAAGAAGCAGGTCATGTGACAATAAAACAATTATTTATTCAAACTGCGTTTAAAAAACGGTAGAGAGTACAACCCTCCTACGCGTTTCGTGCTGTGAGGCACTTTATCAAAGGATAAAGTGCCTCACAGCACGAAACACGTAGGAGGGTTGTACTCTCTACCGTTTTTTAAACGCAGTTTGAATAAATATTTGTTTTATTGCCACATGACCTGCTTCTTGCCGCTGCGCACCACACACTACACTTTTTTATACTCTTGAAGTGCAAACAATGACACTAATATGCAGTGACCTCCCTGCAGAGGAGTAATGTACAGCAAACAATGGTGAATGGTGCGTGTGAACGTGAATCATCTGCAGGGATAATCATACATTTTGAATTCCTTTCCAACATCATTATCTGTGTAACAAATTACTCGACAATTACTGGAGAAATGCAGACGCACGGCTAGCAAAATGTGAAATAGTTATTCCATACCTCAACATAATTAGAGCTACAGATTGCACCATTCAAGATGTCAAATGAGTTGAAATTAAATGTAACCACTTCTCCTTCTGGTTGAGTAATTATCCATTCGCAGGTCCTTTCCCGAAAGTAAGCATTGGGATGGTGAGGGGTGCGAATTACCCCTGCTCCAGACAGCACGCCTCCACAGGCTGAGGAAGCAAAGCAAAACCATATGTATGGACTTTTGCGTAGCCAATATAATAAAGCAAATGTTCATGATATAAATTTGCAGCCTTTGTTTGCAGGTGTTAGGAAATCCCAAACTGGAGGCTGGTCGGTTATAAAATTACCAGTGATTCAGCATTAGCTGAGTGGATATCATGTCAGTGAACCTACTATATGGTGTCTAATTCATCCAGCGTTGCTGGAATAAACAGACATAACGTTGTTTTATTGTCATTCATTGCCTATCTCAGTCCCCCTGAAAATGAGCATGCTACAATTGAAAGTAACATTTATACAGGAACTCCTCAAATAC